>NC_134689.1:10912311-10934423 GCF_050947455.1 Rhinoderma darwinii | reverse complement strand
GTCAACCTACCAAAGAGGCAAGGCACGCAACTGCGATGGGGCCATCGCGGAATGGGGCCCAGAAATTAACTGCTTCCCATTGCTTGCCATGACACCCTCACAGCGGCTACCAGCAGCAAACCGCATTAGAGTGCGGGTAAAGAAAGGGGAGAGAGCGTGGGGTGAGCTCAGGAGCTGGCACTAAGGAGATGGCAATAATATGTGGGAACTATATGGCACTTTTATATACGGATTATGTGGCAGACATTACACTTTACGGCACTGTTATTTTTACACTTATTTGGGTACTTTATGGTGGTATTATGTGGGCACTCAATGGCAGTAATATATGGACAGTTTATGGATCCATTATGTGGGTATAGTATGTCGGAGTGAGCATTATATCCCAGAGTAGATGGGCGGACAGTTCACATAGGCCCAGTAGATAGGGGGCCCACTGCCCCCTTAAATGCAGCTAGCAGCCACTCCTAATGTGTATAAAATGGCTGACGGCCGTACGCTCGTTCAGCCGCCAGCTATTCCTTCCGACTCCCCATACACATATGAGCGTGCACATGTTCTCAGGAAGAAAGCCGCTGCCAGATGGCTTATCTAATAACGAACAAAAGGATCAGAGTCGGGCCGCCGCCATACACATTAGATGGTCGGCCGGCTCCGCTGAAATCGGCGGGTTTGACTGATATACATTTAATGTGTATGGTCAGCTTTAGGAACTAAACAAATTAAAGGGTAACTAAACTTTTAAACAAACTTTTGACATTTCATAGCGACATGTCAGAAGTTTTGATCAGTGGGGGCCCGAGCGCTGAGACCCCCACCGATCGCTAAAAGAAGCGGCAGAAGCGCTTGGGTGAGACTTGGATCTACGGCTTCCATGCTCGGCTCGCTTACCTGAGAGCTTCTGCCGCTTCGTTTTAGCGATCGGTGGGGGTCTCAGTGCTCAGACTCCCACCGATCAAAACTTCTGACATGTCAGAAGTTTTTTTAACGTTTAGTTACCCTTTAATTTCATAGGTTATATGTACCGGTGGATATAAGGGGAGTTTTCTATAATGAGCTATCGGTGAGCAAGGGGCCCAAATTCTTTTATTGCACAGGGGTCCTCTGGTGTCTGCGTCCGCCCGTGCCTGAGTGTAGCAAAGGGTCTATGCGCCAGTTACATACGAGTGCCCCAGATGTAAATTCTGGTACTGCAGATTCCCTTTAAGAGAAACTATTGTGCGGTTTATCGTCTTATGTTATTTTACATTAAAGAAATCCGTGTACGGACGTTTGCTTAATGGCGCTCATCACTACAAGCAATTCAGCCACGAGCGATCACATACAGTAAGCACGCGCCACGAGCGATCACATACAGGAAGCGCGCACCACGAGCGATCACATACAGGAAGCGCGCACCATGAGCGATCACATACAGTAAGCGCGCGCCACGAGCGATCACATACAGTAAGCGCGCACCACGAGCGATCACATACAGTAAGCGCGCACCACGAGCGATCACATACAGTAAGCGCGCACCACGAGCGATCACATACAGGAAGCGCTCGCCACGAGCGATCAAATACAGTAAGCGTGCGCCACGAGTGATCACATACAGTAAGCGCGCGCCACGAGCGATCACATACAGTAAGCGCGCACCACAAGCGATCACATACAGTAAGCGCGCACCACGAGCGATCACATACAGTAAGCGCGCACCACGAGCGATCACATACAGTAAGCGCGCGCCACGAGCGATCACATACAGTAAGCGCGCGCCACGAGCGATCACATACAGTAAGCGCGCGCCACGAGCGATCACATACAGTAAGCGCGCACCACGAGCGATCACATACAGTAAGCGCGCACCACGAGCGATCACATACAGTAAGCGCGCACCACGAGCGATCACATACAGTAAGCGCGCACCGCTCTCTGTGTATGAAATGCTTAATGACATTAAAACACGATAAATGGCGGATTGGGAATTGGTTAATTTAAATGTATATAAAAAAAATATATATTTTTTGTTTTGTTACAAAAGCAAAATTGACTTATAATGATTTGCTGGAGCGGTAATGAATTGTAATGAATACCTTGCAGCTATTATCGTCTTGGTAATTGAGTATAATTTAGCCAGACACCAAAACAAACAAAACACCAGATCGTACAATTTATTTTGTGCCCCGGCCCCGCGGCTGCAGCGTAAATCGGGATCTTTCTGACATTTCTGGAAGTGAAATAGCGTTTACCATTCGAGATTAAAATTCACTAACACCGCTAGGTTAAGTGAATGGCACGCCGGGTCATGGTAATAACACTCAGGCGCTCTTATTCAGATACCTAAATGGTTTTTACCTCTGGGAAAATGAACTCTGCGATATGAGTAAAGTGACCCTCCGCTTTGAGCTATCCTTTGACGTGTCAGATCCATGAGCTGAGACCCTCACTATAGCGAAAACGAAGGGGGCTTCTTTGGGGTGCCTCTTACATTGGCTGTTAGTTTGAGTATTCTTAAAGGGGTTCTCATTACTCTCCGCGTATCACTTCTTACTCTTCATATTACCCTCTGACACTTATGCGGTGATCTGTGATGTACAATTATGGGGTGATCTCTGAGGTGCAATTATGGGGTGATTATTTAAATTACATTTATGGGGTGATTTACGAGGTACATGATTTATGAGGTGATCTGTGAGTAACATTTTATGGGGTGCTGTGAGGTGCATTTATGAGGTGATCTGTAAGGTACATTTATGGGGTGCTTTGTGGTGCATTTATGGGGTGATCTGTGAGTTCCATTTTATGGGGTGCTGTGAGGTGCATTTATGAGGTGATCTGTAAGGTACATTTATGGGGTGCTTTGTGGTGCATTTATGGGGTGATCTGTGAGTTCCATTTTATGGGGTGCTGTGAGGTGCACTTATGGGGTGCTGTGAGGCACATTTATGGGGTGATCTGTGAGTTCCATTTTATGGGGTGCTGTGAGGTGCATTTATGAGGTGATCTGTAAGGTACATTTATGGGGTGCTTTGTGGTGCATTTATGGGGTGATCTGTGAGTTCCATTTTATGGGGTGCTGTGAGGTGCACTTATGGGGTGCTGTGAGGCACATTTATGGGGTGATCTGTGAGTTCCATTTTATGGGGTGCTGTGAGGTGCATTTATGGGGTGCTGTGAGGCACATTTATGGGGTGATCTGTAAGGTACATTTATGGGGTGACCTGTGAGGTGCATTTTGTGTTGATTTGTGAGGTGCATTATGGGGTAATGTGAGATGCAGTTATGGGGTAATATAAGGGGAATTTACTGGAATAATAGACAGAATTATGGATGGTATATCACAATCAAGGTTCCCATTCATCCCACAATAAAAACACATTATTGTGTTCCCCCTAGGAATTATATCTGGATTACAGACTGTAGCAGTGTGGTCTGCAGCCGGCGGCTATGCGGCTGTTGTGGTACTACAACTCCCAGCACGTGCTATATGTGCAGCTAGACACGAACCACCGCCTGCAGAACTGCTGCAGTATAGCGGTTGCCATGGAAACAGGGGAACGTTCATCTCGGGACGGAACTAAAAATTTCGTCTATAGTTTCTAGTGGGGAGACATAACGCGGTGCACCCGTAGAGACCGCTGTGCGGAGACAACGTGACAGAGAGGACACAGGTGAGGGAGGGTCAATGAGGGGAATTGCGGCTGTGAGCACCGGAATATGAGAAAGTTTATTAGAAAGGGATGTTATTAAAATAATATGAGAAAAATGAAGGGATAGAGAAAGAGGCTGAGTAATGGAGGATGTGTCTGCCTTAAAAAGACCGCTGTG
Organism: Rhinoderma darwinii; assembly: GCF_050947455.1. Classification (NCBI taxonomy): domain Eukaryota; kingdom Metazoa; phylum Chordata; class Amphibia; order Anura; family Rhinodermatidae; genus Rhinoderma; species Rhinoderma darwinii. Next base: position 10,930,613 of record NC_134689.1, on the reverse strand, counting down.
ACCCCGAGAGACGGCCGTGACCCCGAGAGACGGCCGTAACCCCGAGAGACGGCTGTGACCTAAAACTCTCCGGGTGTCGTACAGTTGCGCCCCAATGTAATATCGGGCAGGAGAATAGATTTTGAGGGACAGCTTAAAGGGATTTTCTAGTATTCTGTGAATAAAGCTTATACTTCCCAATTTCAATATTTCTGGTTACAGTCAGTGAATAGAAATAAGTCCTTATCAATTCTGACTCACACAGGTGCACTGCTCGTTACAGTGTATCAGAGCTTTCAGTAAGGGTATGTTCACACATTGGAAGAGAGAGCCCTGCACTTGTGTCAGCTGGACTCCATTAGGGCAGTGTTTCAACCTCTGGATATAAATGAGATTGTTTCCGTTCACTGACAACAAACAGACTTGAAATGGTGAGGAATTGCCTCCTTACAGTATATTAGAGATATATGTTTCTAAAGCGAGGTGATAATTGGGGTCCGGTTACTGAAATGGTGACAACCGTTGATTGTGGCGAGCCCGGGCTGCAAGTGGCTATTTCTATACCGCTGTGTGGACTATATAGTGGAACGGGCAACATGTAATATGTGGTTTTCCAAGTCTTCAAAAGTCAGGGCTACTCTGGCTAATTGGAGGGTCTTCAGCAGGGGATCCCCACTCTCTACTGTCCATATGCCCTATTCCCCCTTTAAGGGGTTTTAAGGAAAATAGCTAGTTTTTTTTACCTGATTTCAATGGGAATTGGAGGCGTGTTTCCCCCGCGAGCGGACAAAAACGCTTGTGAGAAAAAGGAGTGACGTGCTCTATCTTGAGGCGAGGCGTTTTCCGCCCCTTAAATCCCATTGAAGTCAATGGGAGTTGGGAAAAAATGGCCCGAATGTCTGACGCGTTTTATAGCAAAAACCGCTCACGGTTTTTTCCTTTGCTGGTTGAATAAAGAGGTAAAAAAAAAAAACACAGCAAAAAACGCCTGTGGTGCAAAACCACTTAAAAAAAAAACAGAGCTGATTTTTACAGGCCGAATTGCCTGCAAAAAACTTTGTGAACAGGGACTAAAGGTGTTTTTACGGAGTGGTAAAAATAATGGCCTTCGCTCAGGGTAGGACATCGATCTCAGATTGGTAGGGGTCCGACTCTCAGCACCTCCAGCAATCAGGTGTTTGGAAGGGGCCGCGACGCTCGTACGGATGGGACCCCTTCCTGCCTGGTGAGGCGGCCTCTGGTCACTGCATACAGGCAGGAAATCGGTGGACCGTTGGGGCAGGTTTCCGAAAACAGCCGAGCTCGCTGTGCCACGCTGTCACCGTAACTCCCATTCACTTCCATAGGACTGATGGAAACGGCGTATTTCAGCGAGCTCGCCTGTTTTTGAAAGCCTTCTGTGCCATGATTCTCTGCCCGGATGCTGCATCCAGCGTCTGCCTTTCCTTGGGGTTGGGGGAAACCTGTTTGTTAGAGGTGAGACCTGCATCGATCAGACATTTGTAGCGTATCCTGTGTATGAGCCTTAAATGTCTGTCGTGATACAACCCTGAAAAGAGGGGCTTTCCCAGAATCAAAAATGATCGCCTATCAACAAGATAGATTCTGTTTACTGGGGGCCCCCACCAATCGGGAGATCGGGGTTCCTCCTCACTGCACCCACCACAAGCAGGTGCCTGCTGCGCCCGTAGACTTTAAATGGAGCAACAGCGCAAATGCCCGACCGCCGCGCCATTCCAAGTCCTCCTCGTGGCTTTTCTACGCCAGAAAACTCCTGGAAAAGGTTGTTCAATTCCCCACAAAGTATATAAAAAAGTTGTAGAACAGTGATTAAAGGGAAACTAAAGTTTTAAAAAATACTTGACACGTCAGAAGGTTTGATCGGTGGGGGTCCGAGCACCGAGCCCCCTACCAACTGTTAAAACAAAGCGGCCGAAGTGCTCTGGTGAGCACTTCTGCTGCTTCGTTTTAGTGATCGGTGGAGGTCTCGGTGCTCGGACCCCCACCGATTGAAAACTACTGACCTGTCAAAAGTTGTTGTTTTTTTTAAGCGTTTGGTTAGGCCTAGTTCACACTGAGTTTTTTGCAGGCAGAAAAATCAGCTCTGGTTTTTTTTAAGTGGTTTTTGAGGCATTTTTTTTTACCACTTTCTTCAACAGGCAAAGGAAAAATCTGCGTCAAAAAACGCTGCGGCCGTTCATGGTGTTTTTTTTTTTCGTCTCCCATTGATTTCAATGTGGTTTTTGTGGCAGAAAACGCCTACAGATTGGTCATGTCGCTTTTTTTTCCCTGCAAATGTTTTTGGTGCGGTTCCCGAAACGCGCCAAAAAACGACGTGCGAACAGGGCCTTAGACTTTACGTTTTATATGAAATCGTAAAACTCCTTCCCGTGGGAGGTCCTAAATGCGAGCCGCTCTACATATACGGCGCTTGCGTTGTGCAGGCTCAGGAGAACGGACCGTGAATGGCGTAAAAAAAAAAAAAAAAGAGGATCATTTCATTGTAGGAAATTGAGACTTGACCAGGAGAATGGTCTCTTAGGATTCCCGTTTTTAGTTTCTCCTTTTCTGCCGCAGCCGCCATCTACTTGTGGACACATCAGTGCCCCAGTTGTGGGGAATCCAGAGGCAGCGGGTGCTTTGCATTGATTTTGTCTATCAGGCATCGGTGTGACGTGGAGACTGGGGGGATGGCGGTCAGACTGACTTCTCCGGAGACCCCATTATCGTCCTCTCACTTATCCTCAGGGGAATCTCGGTCAGATGATGCTGTGCAGATCACCGGCTCGTATATTCAGGGAGAGGTGACCAGATAAGGCCTCATGCACACGACCGTATTTTTTCCCACCCGTAAATACTGGCGTAAATACGGGTTCGGTGTCACACGTATTCCACCCGTTTTGCACCAGTATTTACGAACCCGTGCTCGTAAATATGGGTCCGGTGTCACACGTATTCCACCCGTATTTACGAGCACGTTTTTGGCGGCAAAATAGCACTGCACTAATCGGCAGCCCCTTCTCTCTGTCAGTGCAGGATAGAGAGAAGGGACAGCCTTTTCTGTAATAAAAGTTAAAGAAATTCATACTTACCCGGCCGTTGTCTTGGTGACGCGTCCCTCTCTTCACATCCAGCCCGACATCCCTGGATGACGCGGCAGTCCATGTGACCGCTGCAGCCTGTGATTGGCTGCAGCGGTCACATGGCCTGAAACGTCATCCAGGACGTCGGCCCGGATGTCGAGAGGGACGCGTCACCAAGGCAACGGGCGGGAGACCGGACTGGAGGAAGCAAGAAGTTGTCGGTAAGTATGAACGTCTTTTATTTTTATTTTTTACAGGTTTATACTGATCGGTAGTCACTGTCCAGGGTGCTGAAAGAGTTACTGCCGATCAGTTAACTCTTTCAGCTCCCTGGACAGTGACTATTTACTGACGTCGCTTAGCAACGCTGCCGTAATGACGGGTGCACACATGTAGCCACCCGTCATTACGAGAGCTCCATAGACTTCTATGGACTGTCCGTGCCGTTATTACGGCCTGAAATAGGACATGTTCTATCTTTTTCAACGGCACGGGCACCTTCCCGTGAGAAATCGGGAAGGCACCCGTCGCCAATAGAAGTCTATGAGCCCGTTATTACGGGTCGTAATTACGACCCGTAATAACGGGAGTTTTTACGGTCGTGTGCATGAGGCCTTACAGAGCGCTGCGCCTGCATTCATCTCACCTCCCGGCGGTGACACTTTATGTATGAGCGCGGCTCCAAAAAAGGTTTTTGTCATCAATTCTTTTAAAATAACAGAAAATAAATACATTATTATAGTCATTATTTTTTTTACGCAAAACTCACCAGTTTGACCCCTTAAAGGGGATCCCGTTTAAACAACCCATTTTCATACTCCCTATTAGTGAATTGTGAGTTAATAGAGGGGGGGGGGGTCTTCTGTTCAGGATCCTCATCTCTTGGCCAGAGTGCAGAATGGGTATAAAAAGCGTCACTGGAGGACCTGTCCTGCATTACATAGATAAGAATGGACACTGTGTAATACTTAATTTCTCCTGTGGTGGCGCTGAAGGGAAACTGAACTCTTACTGCCAGGTTTCCCCACAGATCACAGCTGATCGCTGGGGGTTTCAGCAGGAGGACACGTTGTGATCGTCTTATTGTCCATGGACCCTTCTAACAAGTGGAGATTGTCCGAAGGGGAGAACCCCTTTAAGGACAGTTTTTATTTTTTATTTAATTTTTTTGTTTTGCTCAACTAGGAATTTTAACTCTTTATATATTTTTTAGAATTATTACTCTATTGCATTGGATTTATAATGCACAGGCAGCGTACCTTCATATATGTCTTAACATCTCAGGACAGCCCTTTGTTAATCTCAGGATCTTCCCTTTAAACCATCGGGCCCGGCGATCGCTATCGTGACACATATGGAGGCTCCTCCCCTTGTTGATGCCGGTACTATATACAGGGGTGTGTATGCACACATCAGTGATGGACCAGCACAACCTTATAGTAAACCCAATCTCTTATGTTAGGGCTCCGCGTGAGTTGCTGTAAAATCACGACTTTACTGTAACTCGCAAATCTCAATTATGTCCGAATTTGACCGCAACACATGAGGGGCGACGTGTCCCCGTGGAGCCCTAGCCTTAAAGGGGAAACCGGTTCTAATGAATTTGCCGTTGTAATTATTCCTAAGGGAGTCCGCCTGAAGAATTATTCTTTTAGGAGCCGAGTTTTTACTAGGTAGTGCTGAATAGGCGCAGTCTGTTGCCTAGCAACAAGCACCACAGTCAGCGGGTGACTACTGCTGCCCATTAGAGTGCACTGGTAGATGGGCGGGGACTGACACGATCGACTTTGTCCATATTGTGTATGAAATCCTGTTGTACATTGTGTTCTCTTTTTTTCGTTTAGGGACTGCCATGGCGAAAGTCGTCCGGCTTTTTAAAACTCTCCGCAACCACTGGAAGAAAAGTACCGTGGGTTTCTGCCTGCTGGCGTATGGAAGCCACTGGATGTACGGCAAATACTGGTGAGAGCTGTAATTGGGGCAGGTTCTCCGCCGTCCAGTGTCTTTTTCTATGCACTTGCACAATGAGAAACAGTGAGAAGGGAACTGGAACGATATTCGCATCGCTTTATAGTTATATTGGGACAACCTGGCTGCTTTATTCTAAAAACAGCGCCACACTTTCCCACAGGTTGTGTAGGGTATTGCAGCTTAGCCCTGTTCACTTCAGGTTTACGCCACTTTAGTGGTGGAAAAAGTTGCAAATTTTTAGCCCGTCTCTTTTGTTAAAACCTTTGCTACTTTTTACCCTTTTTAAAAAAAAAAGGGGTGGGGCTTAGCAGAAGGGGGTGGGCCGACTAATTTACTATTATTTACGCCAGAAATCGACTTAAATTATGCCGGAAATCTACGCCTACTCTTTGCGGACATCGTCAATGGCTGCGTGGTGCGCCAAAACGCACCAAAGTAGGGCATGCTGTGAGCTATTCTGGACCGGAGCCATCTGCTTCCGGCCGGGACATCCGGTGCTCATAGGCAGCCGGAGCGGCTAATCGGTGCGGTGTCTGAGTGTCGGACCCCCACCGATCATGTACTGATGAGCTGTCCCGTGGATAGGTCATCAGTGGTCCGTGCCTGGACAACCCCTTTGAGGCTTCTCCTGAAAAATTCAAGGGGTTGTCTTGGAATAAGGGCATTTGGTATATAGTCCTATTTACTGAATGTGTGATCCATAATGGTAACCAATAAGATTATAGCATTTACTTTACTATTGTCCGAGAAAAATGCCCGTACAGCGCCGCTTGGGTACAATATTGGTCATTATTTACGTGGCGAGCGTCCCATACTAAAAATATCGGGCGGCGTTTTGGATCAAGGAGCGAGATTGCCAACATCTATCAATCCATATGGATAAGCGTCGGCAGAGGTTCTTCCAGCCGCTTATCTCTAGGAAAAATAAAGTACAGGTAAAAATAATCAGTCTGAAGGCCTCCATACAAATAGGGTGCACCGAGAATCGAATGATATATTGGCCACGCGTATAGAGCCACCGGTCTCTGCTGAGCGGTAAAAAAAACAACCTCATTAAACTAATGAAAGCCATAAATCCGTCTGTAACGCTGATCTTCTCCCTGTTTCTTGCACAGTGATAACTTACTGAGGAGGGCGGCCTGCCAGGAAGCACAGGTACGTACTGCAGACGCTGACTGTTCTCTTCACTGCTCGTCCAGCTTGTTTTTTTTATATATGGCACTGGTACTTTATTGTGGCCTCAAAATAACCTTTCTCCTTGTCCGCCCGTATTCCCCCAAGTCTGGTCAATCGTCCTGAGGAGCTTATGAAGCTTCTTGTGTCTCCTGTAAACCAGGGAAACTTCTCACACCTTAACATGGCCATAAAGATTGTCCCCGATACAAGGGACTTGCTGATTCGTTTCGCATCTGAACAGTTTTTACTACCATAGGCATAATGATTATTCCTAAAGGGGTATTCCGACCAAAGACCTATATGACATATCCATGGACTATGCCGTAAATGTCTTACAGGTGAGGGTTAAACCTTTAGGACCCCAATCTATCGTCCTCAAACATAGCTCCCTGTGAAAGGAGCAAACGAGCGCCGATCGACGAGCTGTCTTATTGATCGGCGCTCGTTTACAAGGCCCATGTCGTGCCATGTAAGAGGAATCTTTAGGATAGGCCATTAATGTTTGATCACTCCAGAGCCCCCACCTATCATTAGAACAATAGGGTCTGGTACTGTTGCACAGACCCTTTCACTTGAATGCTTCTGAGCTGCAGTATAAAGCAGAGCTGCAGTATAAAGCAGAGCTGCAGTATAAAGCAGAGCTGCAGTATAAAGCAGAGCTGCAGTATAAAGCACAGCCGCAGGTACGGACGAGTTGCTCTGACTGGATAAACATTAAAGGGCGTCAACGGGGGTCCCGGAGCGTAGACTAGCAATTGTCTAGTAATAGAAAACCCTTTTTTACTGAACCCTTAGATTTCATGTCTGTATATTACGTAACCTGTTATCCTGTTCTCTCCTATTAGGGATTTGGAAACCAGCTCATTTACCCCCATACATCAGTAAAGAAGGCAACCGTTTTCCTAAATCCAGCCGCATGCAAAGGGTGAGAAGAGATCGGTACAGAGAATGTTTGGTTATAACTGATTTAAAGGGACAGTCTATCGTCAAATGTTATCAGCCACCGTATGGGGAGAGACTGACGTGGTCAATAGAATGAATGACAAGAAGTCCATAAGAGTCACTACTTTGTCGCACACCTGCAGAAACCTCACCATATAAGTGTCAGGGTCTTAGAACACCGCTGCATTCTCGTTCGCTATGGATTTCCAAGAAATCTCATCTACACGGTGCAGATTTTTTTTCTGCAGGTAAATTGACCTGCGGTGCCTATTTTAAAATCTGCAGCATGTCCATTTATTTGGGGTTTTCCGCTTGCGAATTGTATCTGACTTTAAAAAGATGCACCAAAATACGCACCCCTTTCTGCATCAAAATGTGAAAACCTCAAAACGCATCAAAAAAACGCGCTATTAGGTGCAGAATTACCTGCGGTCTTGATACAGGTTTTAGGCAACACATTCCGCAACGTGTGCATTTAGCCTAAATATACGGCTCCTTTAAGCCTACGTACACACGTTGCAGGATTTGGTGCAGAAAATCTGCATGAAAACTGCAGGTAAAATCCGCTTCGAAGGTTGGGTTTCCAGTGCAGATTTGCTGCAGATTTTGCATGCGTTTTTTTTTAGCCAGGACCAGAACCCAAATAGAAGAAATCTATAAAGAAAGGCCTTATAGGTCTCCTCTCCTGGATCCAATTCTGGTTTTGGCAAAAAAAAAACAACTGCATGCAGATCTGTACTGTGGGAACCCAACCTAAAAGTACAGTTTGTTTTTTTTGTTCATGCAATTTTAGGTGCGTTTTTTACATTTTGATGTGGATTTTGGTGCGTTTTTTTTTTTCTTTTTAATTTTTTTAAAAACAATTCGCAAGTGGAAACTCAAGATAAATGGACATTCTGCAGATTTTAAAAATACGTACCGCAAGTCCATTTCAATTTCCGTGCAGAAAAAAATCTGCACCGTGTAGATGAGATTTCTTGAAATCTCATTTACTTTACTGGTACTGTATTACGCTGCGGATCTGCCACACGAAAATATGCGCGACAAATCCACGCGTAACAGGGATCGTGTGCTTTTGGCCTTGGGGTACCAGATGAGACCTGACCTGCTTATCCGTCTGGTCTTCCGCTCTCTTTGGGTCTCTCTACAGGTTGCCGTCACATGGAGGTTCTTACCTCGATTTTACCGCTGCAAATTTGCGGCCAAATTTGCGATATGAGCGCATTGTGTTAATAAGCCCGTATTGAATTTCCTGAGACACTTCACAGCTTTACACGACAGGAGACGCTACGAGCCGGCGGTAAGCGCTTCGCTGCTGCTTTATGAAAGGGCCCCCCCACAGAACTAGGTCAAGCGTCGCTCTGAGTGAAACCATCGATCCTCGTAATGAGACGGCGCAATCACCTGTAAACTAATACTTCACTTTTGTCCTGTATGATTTGCTTGTGGTAGATCCGGACTGCGGTGCATTGATTATTGATCTGTAATCACCGCTGGAAAGGTCAGCGTTGGTTTCCTCCTGACCTTCAGCTTGTAGTCTTGTGTATAGAGATGTATAACATGAAAAAGAAAACGCGTAAGTAGATTTACATATTAAAGGGCATCCACGTTCCGGCGATGGTTTCCTGTTTGGTATGAATGTGCTTTGTGGGATCGTTGCTCTCTTGCCTCCCATACGGCTTCAGTCACACAACATTTGATAGCTTTCTGACGCTTGTAACTTCTCATCATGAAGCAGACCATAGGTTGCCCACACATGAACATGGCTTATCAATTTAAAGGGGTATTCCCGAAATCATAAATTATCACCTATCCACAGGAGGGGGGAGTACAGGGCACGGCTGTTTCCTTTGTCATAGACATTGAATGGAGCGGCGGGCACATATTTGACCACTGCTCTATTCAAGCTCCTCCTCAATGGGGGGGTTGCAGTGAGGAGGATCCGGATGGTTCGGCACTCCTGTTTTCATGATCAGTGGGGGTCACAGCGGTGGATAGGAGATGATTATGGTTTTGGGAATACTCCTTTAAGGTACGTCGCCTCTGATAGGTTACAGCTGTCAAGGTTTGCTGGGAGTTGTAGTTTAACAGCTGGAGAGCAAAAGGTTGGAGAACGCTGGGTTACAGAAATCCTTAGGACTGGATTATATACAGGGAGGCGGTACTATCTGTTCTTGCATTATATACAGGGAGGCAGTACTATCTGTACTTACATTATATACAGGGAGGCAGTACTATCTGTACTTGCATTATATACAGGGAGGCAGTACTATCTGTACCTGCATTATATACAGGGAGGCAGTACTATCTGTACCTGCATTATATACAGGGAGGCAGTACTATCTGTACCTGCATTATATACAGGGAGGCAGTACTATCTGACCAACATATCACATTGGTGGTCACGTTGTCACATGGGTTGTTGCTATCCAGCGATCTCCTGCCATTGTAGGTGAATATTCTTACACCAGAAAAAAGGAGACGTACACTGTATATGCGGAGGCGGAGGAGCAATGTTTCCCCTATTTGTGTAGGAGCTGAATATGAAGATTTTATGCTTCACCCCGCGATGTGTGGCCGGTGCAATAATGGGTTTGTGTTTCTTTTAGGAGAGCCAGGTCCCTCTTTGAGAAGAATGCTGCCCCTATACTGCACCTTGCTGGGATAGATGTATACGTGGTGAAGGTGGGTGCTTTCCGAACATAACATTTGGTACCATCTCGTCTTGTTTTGCTTTTTTTTTTTTTTTTGGTCTTTTATTACATTTTAATAAAATACAATCCGCATTTCGCCATCAAATAAAACAATGAAACCCCTGGTAAATATAAATTCTTGAATTGTCTTCTTCTGTCAAATTGTTAACAGGAAGGCGATGAGCAGGATTTAGAAAAACATGGCAACTTTCTTCCAAAAACAGCGCCACTCCTGTCTAACAGGTTGTGTGTGGTATTGCAGCTCCGCTTCATACACTACAATAAAAGTTAGCTGCAATACCAGACACCACCCATGGACAGGAGTGACCACCTGATAATCCAGACTATATGATAATCCCGTGCTTCTTTGGTCCCATTGATGACAGAATGTTTTTATGTATCGGTGGTGCGGCCGGAAACTGCCGATAAATCCGCACGCGGTTTTTAATGCTGCATCTTCGCTAGTGAAGTCAACCACAATAATACCCTTCAATACATAGTACGGTTCTGATATTAGTAGTGCCCCCTTCAGGACTAAGAAGGAAAATACTAATTGATGTCACACGATTTGAGTCTAGCAGTTTGGATTCATTGTCGTACTTTACAGAAATACTTGAGGTTGTGATCAAGGAGTCTCTGCCTCGGGATACAAATCTCATTACAAAAACTAAAACGAACCTTAAGGAGGCTGTCACTGTAATCGTCCCCTTATGATGTGGGATAAATGCCACGTACTAATGTATGTCCCCCCGGGCCGTCATTACTTAGTAAAAGAGTCGCCTAACTAATTCACACAACTCCTATTAGCCTAATTGTAAACTATAAGCCCACTTATCCAGCATCCAAATAATCCTCCCGTGTTACCCCATGTCACTACCGCGGTATTATAGTATTATGTTCTTGTATATAGGGGGCAGTATTATAGTAGTTATATTCCTGTATATAGGGGGCAGTATTATAGTAGTTATATTCTTGTATATAGAGGCAGTATTATAGTAGTTATATTCCTGTATATAGGGGGCAGTATTATAGTAGTTATGTTCTTGTATATAGGGGGCAGTATTATAGTAGTTATATTCCTGTATATAGGGGGCAGTATTATAGTAGTTATATTCTTGTATATAGGGGCAGTATTATAGTAGTTATATTCTTGTATATAGGGGGCAGTATTATAGTAGTTATATTCTTGTATATAGGAGCAGTATTATAGTAGTGATATTCTTGTATATAGGGGCAGTATTATAGTAGTTATATTCTTGTACATAGGGGGCAGTATGATAGTAGTTATATTCTTGTATATAGGGGGCAGTATTATAGTAGTTATATTCTTGTATATAGGGGGGCAGTATTATAGTAGTTATATTCTTGTATATAGGGGCAGTATTATAGTAGTTATATTCTTGTATATAGGGGCAGTATTATAGTAGTTATATTCTTGTATATAGGAGCAGTATTATAGTAGTTATATTCTTGTATATAGGAGCGGTATTATAGTAGTTATATTCTTGTATATAGGGAGCAGTATTATAGTATTTATATTCTTGTATATAGGGGGCAGTATTATAGTAGTTATATTCTTGTATATAGGAGCAGTATTATAGTAGTTATATTCTTGTATATAGGAGCAGTATTATAGTAGTTATATTCTTGTATATAGGGGCAGTATTATAGTAGTTATATTCTTGTATATAGGAGGCAGTATAATAGTAGTTATATTCTTGTACAGAGTGGGCAGTATTATAGTAGTTATATTCTTGTATATAGGGGCAGTATTATAGTAGTTATATTCTTGTATATAGGGGGCAGTATTATAGTAGTTATATTCTTGTATATAGGGGGCAGTATTATAGTAGTTATATTCTTGTATATAGGGGCAGTATTATAGTAGATATATTCTTGTATATAGGGGCAGCATTATAGTAGTTATATTCTTGTATATAGGAGCAGTATTATAGTAGTTATATTCTTGTATATAGGGGCAGTATTATAGTAGTTATATTCTTGTATATAGGGGGTAGTATTATAGTAGTTATATTCTTGTATATAGGGGGCCATATTATAGTAGTTATATTCTTGTATATAGAGGCAGTATTATAGTAGTTATATTCTTGTATATAGGGGCAGTATTATAGTAGTTATATTCTTGTATATAGGAGCAGTATTATAGTAGTTATATTCTTGTATATAGAGGGCAGTATTATAGTAGTTATATTCTTGTGTATAGGGGGCAGTATTATAGTAGTTATATTCTTGTATATAGGGGCAGTATTATAGTAGTTATATTCTTGTATATAGGGGCAGCATTATAGTAGTTATATTCTTGTATATAGGAGCAGTATTATAGTAGTTATATTCTTGTATATAGGGGCAGTATTATAGTAGTTATATTCTTGTATATAGCAGCAGTATTATAGTAGTTATATTCTTGTATATAGGGGGTAGTATTATAGTAGTTATATTCTTGTATATAGGGGGCCATATTATAGTAGTTATATTCTTGTATATAGAGGCAGTATTATAGTAGTTATATTCTTGTATATAGGGGCAGTATTATAGTAGTTATATTCTTGTATATAGGAGCAGTATTATAGTAGTTATATTCTTGTATATAGAGGGCAGTATTATAGTAGTTATATTCTTGTGTATAGGGGGCAGTATTATAGTAGTTATATTCTTGTATATAGGGAGCAGTATTATAGTAGTAATATTCTTGTATATAGGGGCAGTATTATAGTAGTTATATTCTGGTATATAGGGGTAGTATTATAGTAGTTATATTCTTGTATATAGGGAGCAGTATTATAGTAGTTATATTCTTATATATAGTGGGCAGTATTATAGTAGTTATATTCTTGTATATAGGGGGCAGTATTATAGTAGTTATATTCTTGTATATAGGGAGCAGTATTATAGTAGTTATATTCTTTTATATAGGGGGCAGTATTATAGTAGTTATATTCTTGTATATAGGGGGCAGTATTATAGTAGTTATATTCTTGTATGTAGGGGGCAGTATTATAGTAGTTCTATTCTTGTATATAGGGCAGTATTATAGTAGTTATATTCTTGTATATAAGAGCAGTATTATAGTAGTTATATTCTTGTATATAGGGGCAGTATTACATTAGTTATATTCTTGTATATAGGAGGCAGTATTATAGTAGTTATATTCTTGTATATAGGAGCAGTATTATAGTAGTTATATTCTTGTAGTTATATTCTTGTATATAGGGGGCAGTATTATAGTTGTTATATTCTTGTATATAGGGGGCAGTATTATAGTAGATATATTCTTGTATATAGGGGGCAGTATTATAGTAGATATATTCTTGTATATATGGGCAGTATTATAGTAGTTATATTCTTGTGTATAAGAGCAGTATTATAGTAGTTATATTCTTGTATATAGGGGCAGTATTACATTAGTTATATTCTTGTATATAGGAGGCAGTATTATAGTAGTTATATTCTTGTATATAGGAGCAGTATTATAGTAGTTATATTCTTGTATATAGGGGGCAGTATTATAGTAGTTATATTCTTGTATATAAGAGCAGTATTATAGTAGTTATATTCTTGTATATAGGGGGCAGTATTATAGTAGATATATTCTTGTATATATGGGCAGCATTATAGTAGTTATATTCTTGTATATAAGGGGCAGGATTATAGTAGTTATATTCTTGTATATAGGGGGCAGTATTATAGTAGTTATATTCTTGTATATAGGGGGCAGTATTATAGTAGTTATATTCTTGTATATGGGGCAGTATTATAGTAGTTATATTCTTGTATATAGGGGCAGTATTATAGTAGTTATATTCTTGTATATAGAGGGCAGTATTATAGTAGTTATATTCTTGTATATTGGGGCAGTATTATAGTAGTTATATTCTTGTATATAGGGGCAGTATTATAGTAGTTATATTCTTGTATATAGGAGCAGTATTATAGTAGTTATATTCTTGTATATAAGTGGCAGTATTATAGTAGTTATATTCTTGTATATAGGGGGCAGTATTATAGTAGTTATATTCTTGTATATAGGGGACAGTATTATAGTAGTTATATTCTTGTATATAGGGGCAGTAGTATAGTAGTTATATTCTTGTATATAGGAGCAGTATTATAGTAGTTATATTCTTGTATATAGAGGCAGTATTATAGTAGTTATATTCTTGTATATAGGGGGCAGTATTATAGTAGTTATATTCTTGTATATAGGGGGCAGTATTATAGTAGTTATATTCTTGTGTATATATAGGGGCAGTATTATAGTAGTTATATTCTCGTATATAGGAGCAGTATTATAGTAGTTATATTCTTGTATATAGGGGCAGTATTATAGTAGTTATATTCTTGTATATAGGGAGGCAGTATTATAGTAGTTATATTCTTGTATATAGGGGGGAAGTATTATAGTAGTTATATTCTTGTATATAGGTGGGCAGTATTATAGTAGTTATATTCTTGTATATAGGAGCAGTATTATAGTAGATATATTCTTGTATATAGGGGGCAGTATTATAGTAGTTATATTCTTGTATATAGGGGGCAGTATTATGGTAGTTATATTCTTGTATATAGGGAGCAGTATTATAGTAGTTATATTCTTGTATATATGGGGCAGTATTATAGTAGTTATATTCCTGTATATAGGAGCAGTATTATAGTAGTTATATTCTTGTATATAGGAGCAGTATTATAGTAGTTATATTCTTGTATACAGGAGCAGTATTATAGTAGTTATATTCTTGTATATAGGGGGGCAGTATTATAGTAGTTATATTCTTGTATATAGGGGCAGTATTATAGTAGTTATATTCTTGTATATAGGGGCAGTATTATAGTAGTTATATTCTTGTATATAGGGGGCAGTATTATAGTAGTTATATTCTTGTATATAGGGGCAGTATTATAGTAGTTATATTCTTGTATATAGGAGCAGTATTATAGTAGTTATATTCTTGTATATAGGAGCAGTATTATAGTAGTTATATTCTTGTATATAGGAGCAGTATTATAGTAGTTATATTCTTGTATATAGGGGGCAGTATTATAGTAGTTATATTCTTGTATATAGAGGGCAGTATTATAGTAGTTCTATTCTTGTATATAGGGGGCAGTATTATAGTAGTTATATTCTTGTATATATAGGGGCAGTATTATAGTAGTTATATTCTCGTATATAGGAGCAGTATTATAGTAGTTATATTGTTGTATATAGGGGCAGTATTATAGTAGTTATATTCTTGTATATAGGGGCGGTATTATAGTAGTTATATTCTTGTTTATAGGGGGCAGTATTATAGTAGTTATATTCTTGTATATAGGAGCAGTATTATAGTAGTTATATTCTTGTATATAGGGGCAGTATTATAGTAGTTATATTCTTGTATATAGGGGGGAAGTATTATAGTAGTTATATTCTTGTATATAGGTGGGCAGTATTATAGTAGTTATATTCTTGTATATAGGGGGCAGTATTATAGTAGTTATATTCTTGTATATAGGGGGCAGTATTATAGTAGTTATATACTTGTATATAGGGGGCAGTATTATAATAGTTATATTCTTGTATATAGGGGGCAGTATTATAGTAGTTATATTCTTGTATATAGGGGGCAGTATTATAGTAGTTATATTCTTGTATATAGGAGCAGTATTATAGTAGTTATATTCTTGTATATAGGAGGCAGTATTATAGTAATTATATTCTTGTATATAGGGGCAGTATTACAGTAGTTATATTCTTGTATATAGGGGGCAGTATTATAGTAGTTATATTCTTGTATATAGGGGCAGTATTATAGTAGTTATATTCTTGTATGTAGGGACAGTATTATAGTCGTTATATTCTTGTATATAGGGGCAGTATTATAGTAATTAAATTATTTGCAACTGGAATACCCCTTTAACTGTATAACTGTGCTGGTTATTTAATATCTGGTACTTTTCTGAGGTTTTGCTTCTTTGTATCCAGTATATTGACTGCCAGGGCAAAGGTGGTCAGTTTAAATGCCAGTATATCAGCATAATTATTATTTTTGCACAATTTAATAGCGCATTTGAATTTGTGTAATATTTCTAATTAAGGATAATGACATCGTCCTAGTCTTCCAGTATATTGTGGTTTCTCTTTCTCAATCCCATAAAAATTAGTTTCATGCAGTGAATAGTAGATAGGTGGGAGGAGGGAGATGCAGCTGCAGTTTATTTCGCTGTGTCAGTGAGACTGCCTGCCTTGAGAGGGGAGGAGGAACAGAAGTGGCGAGACATCTGATTGGCTTGAAGTGCTCACCCACTCAGCAGACATAGAGAGGGAGAATAAGGTTTTTCATAGGTAGGCAAGGAATGCAATTCTAGTGACCGTCTTATATTATGGAATGGCTATTTATGCAATTTCCCCATTGCCCATCCTAAACTTTGAGCCCTCCGATCTGCCGGCTGGTTTTGTAGGTCACGGTATCAGCTGTCTGCGGACCTTTTCAAGTCAGCAAAGAAAATTGCAAGCGGAAAGACGGGAGAGGAGGGGGAATTGGAAATGCAATCAAGTGTTGCGGATTAATTAGAGCAGTTTGGAGCAACCTCCATGCTCCAAAATTAGAAGACGCTTTCTACTTGGCTGCTGTGAATGTTAAACAGAGAGGTCTGTGGAAAGCAGCCGGGGGATTTAACCCCCATATGTCTAACTTTGGACTCGCTCCTCTTACTATTGTACAATATGGTGGAAATATATGTACAAATTATCTGAAGAAAAGGCATTGTTTATAGGAGAGGGGGTGGTCACTTCCTTTCCAACCTATGGTTTTGCACTTGGATATTATTTGGGTGGGATAGAAGTTGGCGCGTGTATTGGAGTGGGGGGGCCTACTACTGTCCTACGGGTTATATCTACAGTCAAGTGGCACATATGGGTAGTCAGCACATGCCTGGACTAGCTCATTCTGCAGGGGCATAGACAACTTAAAGGGCTACTCCAAATGGCCCCATTGACCGCAGCCACTGATGCAGCATTGCTTACCAATGATTAATAGATATTTTTTTATTTGATATCATCCCATTAACATTGACTTTATTCTGCGCCCTCGCACAATGCCATGCAGTTAAGCATGGGAGGGATCTATAGCTCTATTAATAAAAGGGTGACTCGGTATAACAAAAATCCTGTTCTGGAGATGCGGGTTCCATTGCTGGAATCCGCATCTATCAGACATTTATGGCATATCACGTTGATGTGCCATAAATGTCTAATTTGGGAATAACCCTTTAAGCAATTTTATTATCTATTCTTCAATGTAGGTGCAAGAGTGAAGTGAACCTACACAGACATGTTAAAAATGCTATATTTGTCAACGTGTCTGACTGCAGCGTTATATTAAGACTTTTTTCTGAAGTCTTCCTGAAGAAATGTATTAAAGGCCCTTTGGTATACCATAATAATCTGAAATCCGGTTTTTAATATCTGACTTCTCTGCTGAGATATCGTCCCTTGTAGTTACAGGCCCAAAGCCTGAGGCTGCACTACTGCGAGATTCTGATAACACATCCATCTTTTGATTTCTGTCAGGTGCTGTTTTGGCCTGTTACAAATCACCATTCACTAAATATATACATCCTTGCTGGCTGGAATAGCAGCATTCACGTTTGTGTATGGCTGGGGGGGCTCCACGGCAATAATAAGCGTCACAAGTATCGCGTTAGATCAAGTGCAATTTTACTTGTTATCTCCGCTAATATTAGACTACGGAGGTCACATGAAATAGCATATATACCTGCTGTTTCATGCTCCACCTATACCTGACAGATAATACAACAGGATGTCATATCTCAGTAGTGCAGCCTCAGGCTTTGGGCCTACAACTTTAAGTGATCATATCGCAGCATAGAATTAAGATATTAAAAAACGGTTTTCACATTTCTAATCTATGCCAATAGGCCTGTTGTATGAATTTGTTATGGGGAACTCCTTTAATTGTCAAATAGCTGTGATGACATCTAGATTATAAGTATCAGCAGTACATATATTAAGTCGGAGGTGTGAAGCGTTGGCCTTTTTCTTTCCCCGGTGGAGGTTTCGCAAGCTGTCACGGGCAGGTTGTGCAGGTGAGATGTCGCCTGCCTGGTGGTGACTGTCTATTACCCGCTCTCTTACCTTACACATGGCAGGTGCCACACGCATTAAGCATCATCCCCGTGTCTTCCTGAAATGCTTTGACAGATCCGTGTGAAGTGAAGTCATTAGCACCGCGACCGCTAATTGCCATCCTGCTATTCTCAGTCGGCAGATTGTTGACTCTGATTTATGTATAAATAGCAGTGACAACTCGGAGAAGGAGATTCTTACGGATTTACAGATGGAAGAAATCACCAGTAAATATGTCGTCGTCTTCTGTCAGGTTGATAAAAATCCTGGTTAGTCGTTATACGGTGCCGGTTTCTGGTAAAACTGGGTGAC
>NC_134689.1:10882601-10912111 GCF_050947455.1 Rhinoderma darwinii | reverse complement strand
AACTGCACTCATATACAAGAATATAACTACTATAATACTGCCTCCTATATACAAGAATATAACTACTATAATACTGCCCCTATATACAGAATATAATACTATAAACTGCCCCTATATACAAGAATATAACTACTATAATACTGCCCCTATATAAGAATATAACTATAATACTGCCCCCATATACAAGAATATAACTACTATAATACTGCCCCTATATACAAGAATATAACTACTAATACTGCCCTATATACAAGAATATAACTACTATAATACTGCCCCTATACAAGAATATAACTACTATAATACTGCCCCCTATATACAAGAATATAACTACTATAATACTGCCCCCTATATACAAGAATATAACTACTATAATACTGCCTCCTATATACAAGAATATAACTACTATAATACTGCCTCCTATATACAAGAATATAACTACTATAATACTGCCCCCTATGTACAAGAATATAACTACTATAATACTGCCCCTATATACAAGAATATAACTATAATACTGCTCCTATATACAAGAATATAACTACTATAATACTGCCCCTATATACAAGAATATAACTACTATAATACTGCTCCTATATACAAGAATATAACTACTATAATACTGCTCCTATATACAAGAATATAACTACTATAATACTGCTCCTATATACAAGAATATAACTACTATAATACTGCCCCTATATACAAGAATATAACTACTATAATACTGCCCCTATATACAAGAATATAACTACTATAATACTGCTCCTATATACAAGAATATAACTACTATAATACTGCTCCTATATACAAGAATATAACTACTATAATACTGCCCCCTATATACAAGGATATAACTACTATAATACTGCTCCTATATGCAGGAATAGAACTACTATAATACTGCTCCCTATATACAAGGATATAACTACTATAATACTGCCCCCTATTTACAAGAATATATCTCCTTGTGGACCTGATCAGATGGCATTGTCATGTCTGTAGTTATACAGAACTTTCTGTATTAAGGAGTTTGCCTGGATCCTTTACCTTTTGAGACTGGTAAATATTTCGTCCTTTTATGTCTTTTCCACCATCTGTAAAGTTTTGCCTTTTGTGACGTTTCTATTCCCGGCTCTGAGTCGCGGGCTGTAATTTACATAGCGGTATTTATAACACTGCACACTTATAGAAAGAGAGACGGGCTGCGGCTCCTTCACAATGCGCTGACTGATACGTCCTCGGATCTGGAAACAGAACATGTAATTGGGGCCGGCTCAGGTGCATTCTTGGATAATTTGGTGTATTTTTGGCTCCATTTATGTGATGCACAGATTACCGGTAAATGGCGGAGCAGTGACTGCTAGAAAATGACTCTCATTGCGCCCATCTCTTGGATCTGTCACCTGCTCCTGTCGTGATCGTACCGGGTGGATCTATTTATGGCAGGACCTGTTTCTAGAGTTTGACTTTAATTTAACAGGAGTGGCCCCAGAGGCACGTGGCTTCCATCCTGTTCTTAGGGCCCACAGACCGACCACCGGACGAAGAAGCTCAAGAGATACCAGGCCGGCCATCTCTGCATGTCAGAATATACCGCAGGCTGGCTCGTTACTGGTCACCCCCAAAAGTTGGTACGTTTAAGAGGAACACTGTGTGTGGGAAGGGAAGTGACAACGGTCGTGGCCATATTTAATGTTTGGACCGGTAGTTGTCACTTTTCTTGTTTTTTCTCTGCTCTCCTGACATGTCTGTTTTAGTAAATACTTGCATTTCCTTCCACTTCTGGAACAACTTTTATTAGAACTCTGAGCGGTACCGTTCCTCTGTTATGCCTCCTGGAAAGGTATGCAGAAATGACTGGGTGTTACCATTTTCCATGTCAGCACTGATTGGATTGTGTCCAAGTGTGTAGGGACACAACCTGTCAACGAGGAGTCTTATAACACACAGTTGTCGAATTATTCATACATTTCCAGGAGGAATAACAGAGGAATGGCACAACTTGTGACATTTTAATTAACTTTTATAATGAATTATTCAGTGGAGGTGGCGCCTGAGCCCTGGGAAGAAATCCAGCTGTCTGCTGTGGAGCTCTCTATAAACACCCAGAACCACCAACCAGATCTCACGGTAAGAGAACCGTGCCCAGGAGGGTTTCTGGTATACACTGTTAGTTTCATAACAGCTCTGCTTTCTGTCAGTGAATGGAATTGTTTTTGTTTTTATTCATGAGCTGAAATCTTGTGCAAACCTAAATCTTCCCACAGCTGAGAATTTGCTACAATTCCGTCCTGTCTAGGGAATCCTGACTGATCCTAACCCCCACTAATTACAAGCAGTTCTACAGGGATCCCCCTATCTCTGAGACGGCCCCTAGGACCGTTCTAACAGACCTCCGCTATGGTCCGCTCTCTGCAAGGTCTCTAATATTTGCGGTTTTGTCACCACTCAGCGTCCACTGGACTCCATGAGCGTCTGCATTGAACCGGACGCCATCCGCAAATCAGAATTCATTAGTCTGGGGTGAGTCTCATTTTCTTATCACTCGACAATATCCAGAGCTTCAGGCTCCTGAGCTCTAGTCTCCCAGCATCCCCTGCTCGCTCAGTGCAGCACAGAGGATGTCAGCTGCTCATGTGTCTTGTCTTTAGTAAATTTGTTCACTTATGTTTCAGAGTGGAGAAGATTGAGGATCCCAAGCTGTGCCACAAAGATGCCCAGATCTTACACGTCAGTCGCTGCAATATCCAGCTCCCCGAGGTAATGGATGCGGAAAAACATTGACATCCCCATGAATAGGCACATCTGGATCAGCCGAGAGCGGATAGGCGGCTGCCAGATACTTCTGATAACGCTTCTCTCCCAAGGGAACAAAGAATCCGGCGTCTTGAATATCAATGTATGGTCAGCGTCATTCTAAGCACTCGGACCCACAGGGATTGTTACCCAGCTCTCCTAGAGTCCTGAAAGGCATATTTGTGTGGTGTAAAATGCTACATATTTCCTACTTGCATAATCCCGGGTAATATTATTTGACTGCAGGGGGTGAGGGGGGGGGCGGGGCAGGGGGTGAGGGGGGGCGGGCTTCAGTCTTAAAATTGTTTGCCCAGCCCTATGTAAGTGAAGCTTAATGTCGTATAATGAAAAGTTGTGCAGTTTTCTACTTTGTGTTTTAATCGGTTAGTGTTCACGATTTCTGCTTGCAGTCAGTGAATGGAAACATTGTCGTTTACATTCGTACGCTGTGAGAAGTATTCGGTCTGTACAGATTTTTCAGAGGAGGACTTGTTACAATTGCATCACGTTTAGACAATCCTCTGTAAGCTAAATACAGCAGCAGCGCTGTTTGCTACAATGTATTAGTGCAGGTAAAATGTATAACCTGGGAGTCCAGACTGTTTAGCTCACAGATGATTGTCTGTAACAAACCCTCAGCTGTGAGAAGTATTACATCTGTACGGCTTTTCTGACCCTAGGTGTATTAATTCACTTAACAGCAAACAGATTTTGAAAAAGATTTAAAGAAAAAGAAATTCCGTTGCAAAACTTTTCATTCTACAATTATTAAAGGGGAATTCTCAGAATCAACAATTATCACCTATCCCCGGAATAGGTGACCATTATCTGATCGCTGGGGCCACATCACTGGGAGCCCTGCCGATTGCGAGAACGGGGTATAAGGTGTATAGGTGATAATTGTTGATTTGTCGGAATCCCCCTTTAAGCTTTATTTACATAAGACTGGAAAATGCCCGGGCAATACCATTTTATCGCTGAGGGAGGGGGGTTCAGACCTGAAATCCCCTGTAAATTGCAGCCATATTGTAATGTGACGTGTTATTATTTCACAGCAGGGAGACGGCACCTGGATTGACATCATAATTTTTCTTTTTTTTCCCTCAGGGAACGGAGGGTCATTTCAGCATAGACTCGGAGGAGTATGACGCCATGTCTGTGGAGGTGACGCTTCTGCCCAGGAAGTTGCGCTTACTCTGTCACCCGTCCCAAAAAGAAAAGTTTACCCAGCATTCAACAGCAAGTTCATAACCCTAGAGGACCCTGGTCTAACATGTAGGGAAGGCGTGTACCCCCTATTCATCAGCCCGGGGGCTTGTCCGTCCAGCACCGGGGTACCTGCCGTGCCGTGGAGCCTCCATTGATACAACAGTCAGTGCGAAGACATACGAGTCCGTTCTCTGGATCGCGTGTTTGTTATAGGAACAATAAACCTGAAGTCCGCAGCGTTATACGAGGAGCGGCTGATATGGACGGCCTCTCTGGAGATACGTGAAATAGGGGGGGGGTGTGTTTAGGGATTTTTGTAGACCCATTAGAACACAGTAGTTGGCTTCTTCCTAGCCTGATAACAGGGAACACTAGATTACATTCAGCAGTGCAGCAATTGGACCCTCCTCATCCGTGACTGAATGTGACATTTGTGACTTGACATATATATATCTGTGATTTAACATGCCGTGTCTATGTCCAGGCTCATTGTACATACTAGTAAAAAAAAAAATCTTATCCATAAACTATTGGCTTTTTTTAAATTTACATAAATCTGTCTTTATAAAAAAAAGTTTTTTTTAATCCGAACATATGTCGTCCGTTCACACGTGGCGGAAATACTGCAGATTTTTCACAACGGAATTAGTAGCAAAACAAATCTCATCCGCACGCTGCGTAAATACCGAGCGGAAAAAAACCACTGA
Organism: Rhinoderma darwinii; assembly: GCF_050947455.1. Lineage (NCBI taxonomy): Eukaryota > Metazoa > Chordata > Amphibia > Anura > Rhinodermatidae > Rhinoderma > Rhinoderma darwinii. The sequence goes on along the minus strand of NC_134689.1, from coordinate 10,907,396 downwards.
GAAATTGACCGGCGGCGCGGAATCTTATTCCGCAGCATCTCAATTGTATTTGCGTAAACACTGCTTATTTGTTGCAGGTTTTTACCATTGAATTAAATGGGGAGGTAAATCCTGCATCAAATAGCAGTTGTGTTTTTGTGGCAGCCTCACCCTACGGGGTTATAACCATTAGAAGGTCGGATCAATCAGTGAGCTTGGCGTAGATGCGGCCCCGCTCTCCATTGAAGTGAGGCCGCACTGTGTATATGGTAATAAGTATCCGCTTCCAATACTCACATGCATTACTTGCGGCTTGACTGTATCCAAGTATATCAGTGGCCTGCAACCAGTGGAACTACAAGTCCCAGCATCTATGGCTTATTAGTTCCACAGAAGTTGGCGAGGCACAGGTTGCAGGTCATTGATATTAATGTATGAGGCATACACATTCCTATTTATGGTATCTTGCATTGACTTCCACCAGGCAGAAGCCTGACCAGGAGACCACAATATTGGCCCCACAAGAGCAAATATGGCTGCCAGGAAGTAGCTGCCAGTATAAGGAGGCACAGGCAAGCATCCCTTCTAATAGTCTGATAGGTGTGGGTCCCAGAGGGGAGTCACCCACCTATTGGGAGAACCAGGATCCTGTTTTGGAACTCCTCTTTAATTTTTCCAAGTAGTTAAAGGGGCAGCAGCACATTCACAGCATCACGTCAGACCATGGAATAACAGATGAGACGCCAATCGTTGGACTCGTGTGGGTTTATTGTTTACACCATGTATTACTTCCTGCACTGCTGGCCGGATCCTGTACATAGATGATGTACTGGTAAAATAGAAACGGAGAATCACCCAACCAGAAAAGCAACTTCTGTTATTTGACCACCAGGTGGCACTGTCCTCATTGTAATAAATGGAAATTAACTCTTGACAGTCGTTGTGCAGAATAATCTCACTAAAATTAATCAGAAATAACGCCGACTGAGGTTTATTATACAAATATATATATAGTGTGAGAAATTCACATGTTAATACATCTTCAGAAGACAAGTTCCATGATCAAAGATACATCAGCAGTCCTAAAACAATTCAGAGAGAGCAATCCTATATATAAGCTGACCAATTTAATCTATTAGTTAGTTTATATATATATATAGGGTGTTTGGGGGGGGGGGGCGGAGATATAATAGGGCCATAACATGTTTATAGGGATTGTCCAATTTGAATCCCGACCTTTAAAATTGCTTGGGCTCCGCACTATTAGATGTTACCTGTGGGGGGCACTATATGTGCTCCTAATCCCTGCAAGACAACAGCATTATGGGCCATTCCATAACAACCAATGATAAACAACTGGTAGGTGAATGGGGCTGAGCTGCAATACCAGACACAGCCTATGTACAATGGTGGCGCTGCTTAATATCGCTACATAGAAATGTTTCTATTAAATATTACTCTTTGTCCTAGTGACCTCCTGTATCCTTAAACGTTCAGACGTTTAACCCTGTGTGACCACTATTGATCAGGCACGTTGTATGTAATCTCATCCTATCTATGTACGATCATCTGATCGGTCATGTGACCACCCTTTCTCCGTAAAGATGTGAGGAAATTATTATAACTTGTATCATTTATAATACCTTGTCAGTGCCTGCCCCTTTTATTATTACATGAATTCTGCAACTGTTTCAATTCCTCATAATTTTAAAGATTCCTGCTTGCTGTCAGCAAATGGAAACCCCAACATCAGGCCAGGTTCTGGAAGTAAATATGATTGTTTCTATTTACTGACAGCAAGCAGACATTTTAAAAGTTACAAACCTTTTTCATCATACAATAAACTTTATTTATATAAAAATAGGGGGAGAAAAATAAAAATGTAGATTCACTTAAAGGAACACACCAGGAAAGACTGATACATTGTATTATAGTGAGTTCTGAGTGGGCGGGGCACGAAGGTCCAGCTTTAGGTTCATGCCCCACCCTCCAATATCTGTTTTACCTGATGTGTTCCTATGCCCGTATTTTCAGCTCCCGTTTCCTGCCAACAAGGACAGATGCCAGCACAGAACTGCATGAACTGCTCCTCTGCCAGGATCTGTACCTATTTTTTTTAGCAAGAAATATGGAGATGAAACACAAGATTACAAATACAACTAAGGAAATGCTGCCTTGTCCTAAATAAATGTAATAACTTTGCAATAACCATACTAATTTTGAGTTCTATCACATATTATGCTCCAGTCACATCCAAAGCTGCATTTAGAATATTGCAAACAGGTACCAGGACTTTGCCGAGATACTCTACTCTCTTCTGCACTGCATTCTGGGAAATGCAATTTGAAAAAGTAACATAGCTTATCGTGCCTGATGTAAACACTACATCTCCTGCAATGCAATACAGAAATGTAAGGTCTATACTAACAGTAACCAGCAGGGGGCTACAGAGCAATGTGTGGTATACAGAGGCTCTTTCACAAGATTACATCAGCAGCAGATTTTTCTTGAGCAATAAAATGAAGGAAGTGGATTCAGTTATAACGTGTGACTTTCACGCAGACGGTGACATTTGTAATAATCAACAAAATAAAAGATATTATATCACAAGTTCAACAAACCGCCCCAGACGGTCATAGCGCAAAACCTGCTCCCTTAAGAGAGCGAAGAGAAATGAAACGACCGGAAAATGCAGCAACAATATCAACATTCAGCAAAAATCCGCAACTGCGAGGCCAAACGGAAAAAAAGGAAATCTATCACTAACATCCTGTACAGTACACCCCCCCCCCCCCAGGCTCCACCCAAGAGCAACGCCTGTGCATATGTAAACTGTGCTACGTGTTATTGTCCATAGGGGGCAGTATTATAGTAGTTATATTCTTGTATATAGGGAGCAGTATTATAGTAGTTATATTCTTGTATATAGGGGCAGTATTATAGTAGTTATATTCTTGTATATAGGGGCAGTATTATAGTAGTTATATTCTTGTATATAGGAGCAGTATTATAGTAGTTATATTCTTGTATATAGGGGGCAGTATTATAGTAGTTATATTCTTGTATATAGGAGCAGTATTATAGTAGTTATATTCTTGTATATAGGGGGCAGTATTATAGTAGTTATATTCTTGTATATAGGAGCAGTATTAGGGTATGTTCACACGGCCTATTTACGGACGTAAATCGGGCGTTTTTGCCCCGAATTACGCCCGAAAATAGCGCCTCAATAGCGCTGACAAACATCTGCCCATTGAAAGCAATGGACAGACGTTTGTCTGTTCACACGAGGCGTATATTTACGCGCCGCTGTCAAATGACGGCACGTAAATAGACGCCCGCGTAGAAGAAGTGACCTGTCACTTCTTTGGCCGTAATTGGAGCCGCTATTCATTGACTCCAATGAATAGCAGCGCTAATTACGGCCGTAATTGACGCGGCGTTCAAGCGCCTGCACATGCCGGTACGGCTGAAATTACGGGGATGTTTTCAGGCTGAAACATCCCCGTAATTTCAGCCGTTACGGACCCCCGCCGTGTGAACATACCCTTATAGTAGTTATATTCTTGTATATAGGGGGCAGTATTATAGTAGTTATATTCTTGTATATAGGGGTCAGTATTATAGTAGTTATATTCTTGTATATAGGAGCAGTATTATAGTAGTTATATTCTTGTATATAGGGGGCAGTATTATAGTAGTTATATTCTTGTATATAGGGGGCAGTATTATAGTAGTTATATTCTTGTATATAGGGGTCAGTATTATAGTAGTTATATTCTTGTATATAGGAGCAGTATTATAGTAGTTATATTCTTGTATATAGGGGGCAGTATTATAGTAGTTGTATTCTTGTATATAGGGGCAGTATTATAGTAGTTATATTCTTGTATATAGGGGGCAGTATTATAGTAGTTATATTCTTGTATATAGGGGGCAGTATTATAGTAGTTATATTCTTGTATATAGGAGCAGTATTATAGTAGTTATATTCTTGTATATAGGAGCAGTATTATAGTAGTTATATTCTTGTATATAGGAGCAGTATTATAGTAGTTATATTCTTGTATATAGGAGGCAGTATTATAGTAGTTATATTCTTGTATATAGGAGCAGTATTATAGTAGTTATATTCTTGTATATAGGAGCAGTATTATAGTAGTTATATTCTTGTATATAGGAGCAGTATTATAGTAGTTGTATTCTTGTATATTGGGGGCAGTATTATAGTAGTGATATTCTTGTATATAGGAGGCAGTATTATAGTAGTTATATTCTTGTATATAGGAGCAGTATTATAGTAGTTATATTCTTGTATATAGGAGCAGTATTATAGTAGTTATATTCTTGTATATAGGGGGCAGTATTATAGTAGTTGTATTCTTGTATATAGGGGCAGTATTATAGTAGTTATATTCTTGTATATAGGGGGCAGTATTATAGTAGTTATATTCTTGTATATAGGGGGCAGTATTATAGTAGTTATATTCTTGTATATAGGAGCAGTATTATAGTAGTTATATTCTTGTATATAGGAGCAGTATTATAGTAGTTATATTCTTGTATATAGGAGGCAGTATTATAGTAGTTATATTCTTGTATATAGGAGGCAGTATTATAGTAGTTATATTCTTGTGTATAGGAGGCAGTATTATAGTAGTTATATTCTTATATATAGGGGGCAGTATTATAGTAGTTCTATTCTTGTATATAGGGGGCAGTATTATAGTAGTTATATTCTTGTATACAGGGGGCAGTATTATAATAGTTATATTCTTGTATACAGGGAGCAGTATTATAATAGTTATATTCTTGTATATAGGGGGCAGTATTATAGTAGTTATATTCTTGTATATAGGGGGCAGTATTATAGTAGTTATATTCTTGTATATAGGGGGCAGTATTATAGTAGTTATATTCTTGTATATAGGGGGCAGTATTATAGTAGTTATATTCTTGTATATAGGGGCAGTATTATATTAGTTATATTCTTGTATATAGGGGCAGTATTATAGTAGTTATATTCTTGTATATAGGGGGCAGTATTATAGTAGTTATATTCTTGTATATAGGAGCAGTATTATAGTAGTTATATTCTTGTATATAGGGGGCAGTATTATAGTAGTTATATTCTTGTATATAGGGACAGTATTATAGTAGTTATATTCTTGTATATAGGGGCAGTATTATAGTAGTTATATTCTTGTATATAGGGGGCAGTATTATAGTAGTTATATTCTTGTATATAGGAGGCAGTATTATAGTAGTTATATTCTTGTATACAGCGGGCAGTATTATAGTAGTTATATTCTTGTATACAGGGAGCAGTATTATAGTAGTTATATTCTTGTATACAGGGAGCAGTATTATAGTAGTTATATTCTTGTATATAGGGGCAGTATTATAGTAGTTATATTGTTGTATATAGGGGGCAGTATTATAGTAGTTATATTCTTGTATATAGGGGGTAGTATTATAGTAGTTATATTCTTGTATATAGGGGGCAGTATTATAGTAGTTATATTCTTGTATATAGGAGCAGTATTATAGTAGTTATATTCTTGTATATAGGGGCAGTATTATAGTAGTTATATTCTTGTATATAGGAGGCAGTATTATAGTAGTTATATTCCTGTATATAGAGGCAGTATTATAGTAGTTATATTCTTGTATATAGGAGGCAGTATTATAGTAGTTATATTCTTGTACATAGGGGGCAGTATTATAGTAGTTATAGTCTTGTATATAGGGGGCAGTATTATAGTAGTTATATTCTTGTATATAGGGGCAGTATTATAGTAGTTATATTCTTGTATATAGGTGCAGTATTATAGTAGTTATATTCTTGTATATAGGGGCAGTATTATAGTAGTTATATTCTTGTATATAGAGGCAGTATTATAGTAGTTATATTCTTGTATATAGGGGGCAGTATTATAGTAGTTATATTCTTGTATATAGGGGCAGTATTATAGTAGTTATATTCTTGTATATAGGGGCAGTATTATAGTAGTTATATTCTTGTATATAGAGGCAGTATTATAGTAGTTATATTCCTGTATATAGAGGCAGTATTATAGTAGTTATATTCTTGTACATAGGGGGCAGTATTGCAGTAGTTTTTGTTCTTGTCTGTAGGAGGGAGTAGTACAGTAGTTATATTTTTGTATATAGGGGCAGTATTATAGTAGTTATATTCTTGTATATAGGTGCAGTATTATAGTAGTTATATTCTTGTATATAGGGGCAGTATTATAGTAGTTATATTCTTGTATATAGAGGCAGTATTATAGTAGTTATATTCTTGTATATAGGGGGCAGTATTATAGTAGTTATATTCTTGTATATAGGGGCAGTATTATAGTAGTTATATTCTTGTATATAGGGGCAGTATTATAGTAGTTATATTCTTGTATATAGAGGCAGTATTATAGTAGTTATATTCCTGTATATAGAGGCAGTATTATAGTAGTTATATTCTTGTACATAGGGGGCAGTATTATAGTAGTTATATTCTTGTATATAGGGGCAGTATTATAGTAGTTATATTCTTGTATATAGGGGCAGTATTATAGTAGTTATATTCTTGTATATAGAGGCAGTATTATAGTAGTTATATTCCTGTATATAGAGGCAGTATTATAGTAGTTATATTCTTGTATATAGGGGGCAGTATTGCAGTAGTTTTTGTTCTTGTCTGTAGGAGGGAGTAGTACAGTAGTTATATTTTTGTATATAGGGGCAGTATCTGCATTGTGACGTTTCTCTTAGTCCTCCTGGAAATATATCATTAGACAGACAACTGGGCTTTACCAAGACCCTAGTCAATAGGGTTTGTTCCTACAGTCTAAGGCCGGATTCACACGAGTGTGTGCGTTTTCGAACGCAAAAGGTTTGTGTGTCATCCGCATATGATGCGTGGCTGCGTGATTTTCTTGCAGCCAGCATCATGATGACACTCTGGCTTTCTGCATTCATTCATAGTTTGGACTTCTGTAGCGTGCGGCACACGGAAGTGAATCCGTGTGCCGTGCGCGGTTTTCACGCACCCATTGACTTCAATGGGTGCGTGATGCGCAAAAAACTGGCAAACATAGGACATGTGAGTTTTACGCAGCGGACATACGCTGCATTAAAATCACTGACTGTCTGAACGGCCCCATTGACTAAATTAGGTCCGTGCGACGCACGTGAAAATCACGTGCGTAGCACGGACGTATTATACGTTCGTCTGAATAAGCCCTTAAGCTGTCAGTACTGATTGAACAGTGTCAGAATGTTTGGGGACACTCTTCATACACAAGGGAAATGGTAAGACCCTATTGTAAAAAGAAAAATCATACATTTCCAGGAGGAGTAACAGAGGAACTGTACAATGCATGTGTCCTAAGAAAATATGCTCCAAAATGTATGTATATTATGGGGAATAAACGTATTTACTAATGCAGACATGTCCGAAGAGCGGACAGGTTTTAAATTATGTACTGGGTTTTGTATAATACCAACCCCTCCCCCCCACTACACCCTCCAGTCTGCTGGTGCACGGTACAGTCTTTTAACGATAGATTCCCTTAAATTACATATTAATTACTTTATTAAATTAGCATTTATCTCATTATCTCAACAACAAACATCTTCCTTCATCTTCTTTACAAATTATTTAGGTAACATTTATAAAACGCAATCAATATCCAGTGGTTCGCGGCTGGGCTCAGTGTTCAGAGTCGCAGCGTCGGTATAAAGTCAGTAGTAGTGTCTATTATGGTCCTTGTGGTCCCGGACAGAACCAAAGTACTGACCCTCCAGACCGGGCAGTATCAGCAGAGTGGAGGTCTCGGACCGATAAATCCCCGATATTATGCAGATTGTATCATACACCTTCCTTTCACCTCACTAAAATATACACGACTTTGGGCACAGGAAAATATATACATAATGTAAGCAAAAAGGACACTTACAGGAATGTGCAACTTACATAAAGTATTTAAAGGGTATGTCCACCCTTGAAACCATATTTTTCCATTGTTCAATGCATCCTTAAAAATAAAAAGCAGCAACTTTGTAAATAGCCTTGGTTAAAAAGCTACCGTTTTGTGTATACAGCTCCTATGCAACTCTATGTGTCTCCATGGTTATAAACCAACCCGGTGTACTCTGATCCCCTCTTCTAAATATCTGTAGGGTAACAAACGGAAGGAGCAAAAGGCATGGAGTAACACATGACAGCGGGATCTGACTACACACAGGGTTTGCTTGTAGTCTGTAACTATGGAGACGCATAGATCTGCATAGGAGCTGTAGACACAAAACGGTAGTAGATATTTAACCAAAACTATTTAAAAATTACTTCCATTTTTTTTTTTACACATGCATTGGAGCAATGAGAAACAACAATGGCTCAAAAGGTGAACCTACCCTTTAAGACATTATCACTGCAAGGGGTGTAGCCAAGTGGCCAATACAGTCACTTAATGGCCACCAGTACAATAGTCAGCCAGCTTTCCCAGACTTCTGAATCGCAATGCTACCTAATTTTGTACCAATACATCATATTACTGTATGACTCAAGAAATGCTGGGGCTTCCCACTATCGATGGCCATATTATAGTTGCCACCTGTTCTGTCAACCGGCGCCGCCGCCACCCCCGTCATGCTACAGTCAGGTCTGTACCTGATATGCAGTTCAGTCCAGGAGGTTTGAGGGGCCCCACAAACCGGGAAATTACAAACGCTTACTTTGGTCCAAGCTGGGGGTCCCCCTTAAAAGTGAATTTCCACCTTTAACACCATTTTGTTTTAGGTCCAAAATTCCGTGCAATTAATTTGCTAATATATCTTTATAGAGGTCGGTGGTCAATTTTTCCTGATACAGAGCTCCAAATCCCCTGCATAGATAGTTAAATAATAAAACTCGGCCTGAAGCAACCACTAGGGGGAGCTTACTGCATACTGTTTAATTACGGAGTTCTATGTAAAATCCATATACAGTAAGCTCCCTCTAGTGGTGATGGCAGGCAAGAATGGTCCTCGCAGTGGATTTGGAGCTCTGTAGCAGTAAAATTATGCTCCGGCCCATAAAATGATATATTGAATTAATCAGCAGGTAATTGTACACAAAATGCACGAAATGTATTTCGATTTAAAAAAAATTTTTTTTTAAAACTAAATGTAAACGTTGCCGGTCAATATAGTAAGGAGGGTGATGGGACCTTTCTAGGGTCTATTCACACTGTGCTGTCAAACCGCGACTTGACGGCACCATGTGAATAGACTCTTAAATTCATGATTTTAAATCTTATCTGGCAGTGATTGGTCAGGGCAGCTCCGTGTTAATTGGCTCATCTTTGAAAGCACGAATGTAGGAGGGGCAGGATCGAACGTGCCGCCACTTTACATAGGTGCCTGCGTCATACCATCATGGTGACAATGGGAATACCACACTTGCCGTATATTGCAGTGACACAGTGACTCCCTGTCTACTCCTCAATTCCTGCGGATTAGCCAATTAGCAAGTGACAGATATAATCTACTTGCTAATTATCTCTGATCTGTTGCTTCCATGTATTCACTGTGCACCAGTTTGAAAGCATTTTTTCAGGATTAAAAATATGGGTTTGATTTTTTAGTTTCGAGAAACAGCGCCACTCTTGTCCATGGGCTGTATCTGGTATTGCAGTTCAGCCCCACTCACTTGATTAGGGATGAGATGTAATACCAGAAACAATCCATGGACTACAGCGACAATGTTTCTGGGGGGAGGGGTGATAAAACTTTTTTTTTTCTAATCCTGGACAACCGTCTCCAAAACTGCTTTATAGGAAAGGATTCATCAAAAGTGTCTATGCGCAAACTATTAACCATCGTATTTGGTTATTTTTCTGCTCTTATCAGCTTCAAATATTAAAGGGCATGTCCACTTTTAAACACCATTATACAGTTTACTTATAAAATGTATCCGCATAAAGAGTTGTCACTTTGTAAATGCTTGACATTACTTATCCTGTACTGATCCTGAGTTATATCCTGTATTATACTCCAGAGCTGCACTCACTATTCTGCTGGTGGAGTCACTGTACATACATTACATTACTTATCCTGTACTGATCCTGAGTTACATCCTGTATTATACTCCAGAGCTGCACTCACTATTCTGCTGGTGGAGTCACTGTGCACATATATTACATTACTTATCCTGTACTGATCCTGAGTTATATCCTGTATTATACTCCAGATCTGCACTCACTATTCTGCTGGTGCAGTCACTGTGTACATACATTACATTACTTATCCTGTACTGATCCTGTGTTACATCCTGTATTATACTCCAGAGCTGCACTCACTATTCTGCTGGTGGAGTCACTGTGTACATACATTACATTACTTATCCTGTACTGATCCTGAGTTACATCCTGTGTTATACTCCAGAGCTGCACTCACTATTCTGCTGGTGCAGTCACTGTGTACATACGTTACATTACTTATCCTATACTGATCCTGAGTTACATCCTGTATTATACTCCAGAGCTGCACTCACAATTCTGCTGGTGGAGTCACTGTGTACATACATTACATTACTTATCCTGTACTGATCCTGAGTTACATCCAGTATTATACTCCAGAGCTGCACTCACTATTCTGCTGGTGGAGTCACTGTGTACATTACATTACTTATCCTGTACTGATCCTGAGTTACATCCTGTATTATACTCCAGAGCTGCACTCACTATTCTGCTGGTGGAGTCACTGTGTACATACATTACATTACTTATCCTGTACTGATCCTGAGTTACATCCTGTATTATACTCCAGAGCTGCACTCACTATTCTGCTGGTGGAGTCACTGTGTACATTACATTACTTATCCTGTACTGATCCTGAGTTACATCCTGTATTATACTCCAGAGCTGCACTCACTATTCTGCTGGTGGAGTCACTGTGTACATACATTACATTACTTATCCTGTACTGATCCTGAATTACATCCTGTATTTTCCTCCAGAGCTGCACTCACTATTCTGCTGCTGGAGTCACTGTGTACATACATTATATTACTTATCCTGTACTGATCCTGAGTTACATCCTGTATTATACTCCAGAGCTGTACTCACTATTCTGCTGGTGGAGTCACTGTGTACATACATTACATTACTGATCCTGAGTTACATCTTGTATTATACTCCAGAGCTGCACTCACTATTCTGCTGGTGGAGTCACTGTGTACATACATTACATTACTTATCCTGTACTGATCCTGAATTACATCCTGTTTTTTCCTAAAGAGCTGCACTCACTATTCTGCAAGCTTTAAAGCTAAAATCTTCCAGAATTCCCTGCTGAAACAGTGTCTGCTGTGGCGATTTCTGAGGAGTGTCATCTTTACGTCAGGAACTGTACAGTCATTTGATAAAGTAAAAACTAAGTGTCCCCCGGAATTATAGGAGCTCATCTAAGCTCTTAGGAGTGTATCTGACAACAAGCTTGCTGACGGTTTCCAATAACAACCAGCAGAATTGTGAATGCTGGAGTATAATACAGGCTGTAACTCAGGATCAGTAAAGGATAAGTAATGTCACTGTGTACATACATTACACCACCAGCAGAATAGGGAGTACAGCTCTGCAGTATAATACAGGCTGTACTTCGGGATCAGTACAGGATAAGTAATGTAATGAATTTACAAAATGACTCAACTTTTTATGTAGCTGGTGTTTAAAAGACATCTAAACAGGAGGAAGCTGTTGTGCCTAAACCAAAATGTAATCCCAAAAAAATTCCCTATGTGCTAGTGACATCATAGCGGCGTGAGGTGCACAGGAGCTCACGTCTCCCACATATCATTATTTCCTTGTGCCTTCCTGGGATACATCCTCATGAATCTAGATAACCAAATGTTCGCTTCCTTGCTGTTCTGCTATTTCTGCAGGCGATTTATCCATCTGTACCCCGACTCTTGCAATGTTATTATTGCATATCTTACTTACAGCCAGTACCGGTATTGGGGGTGGGGAGCGCGATCGCACCCACCTCTGCAAGAGTCAGAATATTTACACGAGACGAGCCCTGCACAGTGTCAAGGGCAACACGGGTTGTCGATGACCAGCATCAGATCAAAACCGTACACTTCCAGAAGGTCCATGAGGAAGTGGCGGTCGCCCTGCGGGTCCAGGCCCATGCTGCGGGCGTGATCGGCTGTGAGAGTCTTATCTTGGCTCGATGCCACCTCCAGAAGGATCTGGAATATCCTGTTGTTCTGCTCCATGAAGAAGCTGTGGGACGAGAACACACAGAGATCAAAGGAAAGTGATGTACAAATAGCCAGATATTACAGCGCGGATCTGACGGTATTAACCCTTTGTGGTATACGGACGTCAATACAAAACATAATAATATGGCTTCACTTACAGAATGAAGAGATCCTCCTCACAGGATGAACAGTCCCCATCTACCTCCTGTGTGTACATCAGCAGCTGCCTGTAAAAAATAAAAATAAAGACCGTAATGGGTGAAATGGACCAAAGGCAAAAGTACATATTCTGTAAAAAAGTGACTTTTTCCAATTTGACAGACCAAAAAGTTGTGTAGGCTGTTGAACCCATTTCCTCACAGCTCTAATACATCTAAAATAAAAAAAATTAGCAACAATGCAAATAGTTTGGGTTAAAAATCTCCTACCGTTTTGTGTATACAACTCCTATGCAGACCTATGTGTCTCCATGGTTACAGACTACAAACAAGCCCTGTGTAGTCTGATCCTGCAATCATCTCTTACTCCACTCCCCCGGTGTAATGAAAATATAGTAGGAAAGGGGACAGATGAAAAGGAGTGACAGATAATTGCAGCGTTAGACTAAAAGCAAAAGTTGGTTTCTACTCTATAACCATGGCGACACATACATTTGCATTGGAGCTTTAGGCTCAAAACGGAAGCGGATTTGTAATGAAGGCTGGCTGTAAATGACAGCATTTGTGGCTGCGTCATCACTTATGTTCACTAACGTGTGGCGTTAAGGGAGTGGTCTCATCACAGACAGCCCCTTTAAGAGCCAATCAGCGAGTTGCTGCGAGTCCCGCTTCCGGGATCCTTGAAAAAACAGCTGACTTTTCCAGGGTAAGTTGCCACCAGCTCCCTATTCCTACCGCAACTGAGGAAATGTAGTATTACATGCAGCCAGAGACGTGGTTTGCTAGTGGCTCTCAGCTCATAGAGGGGTCCCTATCGGACGTCCATATGCTATGGAATTGCCCACGAGAAAACCCCAGCCGATGGGTTAAGATAAACTGCACCATGTGACCAACTATGAGATCATCTGATCCCCAATAATGTCAGATCTGATTGTTCAGCGGGTAGACCAGGTCACTACCACCTTAAAGGAGCATCCCACCTTATAGATCTACGGACATGTCACAGAAGACACCGCCGGGGTGCCGTAAAGCGCCTGAAGCCCTTCTGTGCGGGCACAATTCTTCCATTACCGCTCCGTTAAAAAACAGTTTTATTAACCCCTTCCATTGCAATCAGAAGATGTTTTAAGGTGGATCCCTCCTTTATAGGCAAACAGTATCTGATCTGGTTATTAGAAACATAGGAGAGCGGCCGTCACCGTTGGTCATTAAGTCGCCGGTATTTCTCCTTGTCCGCGCTGTTGATCCTCAGCAGGGGCTGGAGATGTTCCAGATGAGTCTTCACATTTTGGTTGTCTACGTAAACATCATAGAGATCCTGTTTCTGCTCGAAGATCTTCTCCGTCGTACCTGGTCACAAGTAACATAAAAATAGGGTTTAGCTGTAACGGACACCGGACACCGGTCACCGCGTCTTCAGGTGTAAGAAATGTTACATTACAATATACTCTGATGGGAGGATGAGATGAAAAGATTGCTAATACAACTTATTATCCTCATTCAACTAATGAGGATCAAATGAGTCTAAGGGGCGTTTTCATCTTTGAAGATGTCTAGGGGGAGGAGCCTTAGAAATGGTTTTGACTAATCACGTTTACTCAGCCGTCTCAGATGTGCATTTACATGATGGGTTGGGCCAATCAGCTGTCGGCATGGAGAGGAAGCTGCTAAATAATGCCTTTTAAGAAAAGGTGGAACTTCTAATAAATATGAGCAGCCCTTTTGATTAGAAGGGGTTATCCAACTCGTAAACATTTTTTACATACAGCTGCAAAGGTTTTAAAACAAAGACAAGAAAAGAGACAGTACTCACGCTTTCTTCCCCCCCAGCAAACCAGAGGCCCCAGCGGTCACATTGCATAATCCTGGCATCATGGCTCACATCAGTGATGTCAGGAATATGTCACGTGACCCCTGAGGTCTCTGATTGGCTGCAGCGGTCACATGCTGTTCACCGGAAGGACCGTTGGACTGCCAGCGCTGGATCGCCAGGGTAAAGAAGAGGTAAGTACTGATTCTTTTTTGTTTTATAACATTTGAAGCTGTTTGTAAAAGATTATTTACAAGTTGGAGAACCCCTTTAACATAAACAGATGAAATTTAGGAGGCTCGATGGGTAATTTTAATGGGTTGTCCAATTAGGACAACACCTGTCCATATCCGCTATTAGGTAATATGGACATCAAAGAAATGGGTCTCCTGCTTGGGACTCCACTCTATTAACCATGGTGAAGAGCTGCGTGTGGTTTCAGATCTGGAGGACTTTGCAACACCGTATTTTACATCCTTGAATAGTAATGCGATATGTATATGTAATACCATATTTATCCTGCAGTGGCCACTGTAGGAGAAATCTACGGCTGCACATGATTTCCCTGCATTAACAGCTGATCGCTAGGGGTTTCGGCTGCCAGATCTGCTGCAATCAACTGATCGGCAGCGGGTCCCCTTCAAGAGAACAGGTTGACATTAGACAACCCCTTTAATTTAAAAAAAAAGTTAATAAATAAAGTACTTCTAATTAATATATCGGTCACGATCATTAGAAAATGAACATTTTGGTGATAGATGCTTGTTCAATTCACCCCAGTTCCATAGTACTTACAGGCCACATAAGAAACCTCATCATCAAGGGTCTCGATATCAGCCACATTTACATAAAAGAAAGGCTTGGACTCCGGAGCGGTAGCGCCAACACCAGGCAATGTGACATTGGAGAGACAGCAACAGCAGTAAACTGAGCAGAAGAAAAAACAATAATCAAGTTTATTGACCTACAAATGAGCAATAAAAGTACAAGCTGTAAGTTAGCTACAAGACATAGGCTTTCTGTGTCCCAGGCTGCCAGCTGTGTTGATCTGTATGAATTCCAAATTGGAGGAGAAGTTAGCTACTTCCTCAAACACAGATCTCACGGTTTAACTTCACTTTCCCAGCATTCCATGTTTTTTTTTCTTCTTTTTCACTTGTGACTTATCAAAAAGAGTGACATCTCTGGTCTGTCTGGCACATCCATGTAGCTACAGGTCATGATTCACATTCTACAGACATAGGTTTAATCAAGCATGGCGGGAGATAGAGAGCTCTCTCACTGTGACTGACTACCAGCTGAGAGGGTAGAACTCTCTGTGTAATAAAGTGACAGACATATGAGCCAATTGGGAGCGTATATGGCTGACAGGAAGTAGTCAGACAGCTACTTCCTCTCCCGGAATGTGAATTCAGGAGATGTCTCGAGCAAACAGTTCAGGTTAAAACAGAGACTACAGAATTACTGCACATAAGCCCTCATGCACACAGCCGTCCTTGTAATCACGGTTCGCGATTACGGGCACGGCCAGCCGCGGACAGCCACCCCCATTTTCAGCCCATGCCCCCATACAAAGTATGGGAGCATAGTCCGTATAAAGCAAAAGATAGGACTTGTCCTATATTTTGTGGATGCTTTCTACGGCCCGGACACCTTCACGTAAATATACGAGAAGGTGTCCGTGGTGAGAAGAAATGAATGGGTCCGTAATTACGGACGAATGCTACGGTCGTGTACATGGGGCCCAAGTCAGGAGAACAGGCAAGTTTTCCTTTGCGGCTGGGGATGCCCTTTAATTGAGAAAATTATAAGCCAACAAACTATTATATAACAAATCAGAATAAAACCTGTTACCTCTGTAGCAGACGACACCTACAGGAGGAGGTGAAAATATCAGGATGCGCTTCCGTAGCAACGCAAATTTCCAGAGGACGAAGATCTGCTCCCCGAAAAATTTAATGAACTGAGACATACAGCCTGCAGGGTGGGTGATCTAGAACAGAAACGGCAAATTGATCCAAACAGATTTGTGGAAAAAGCTCGTACTTTAGGAGTGACACCTGACTGCATGGTCAGACTACACAGGGTGTTTTTGTAGTCTGTAACCATGGAGACACATAGGTCTGCACAGAAGCTGTATACACAAGAGATTTTTAATCAAAACTGCAAAGTTGCTGCATTTTTTTATTTTTAATGCATTGGAGGAACAAATATTTTGTGGCCATAGCATTTAAAAAATTGGGATGTCAAACTTAAATTAAAGAATTGGAGTCCAAATCTAATCTAGGGAGGTAGTGTTTGGTTTGACATCAGATAATGCACAGAATATTGTGCAGACAGATCGATAGAAAGATAAATATAGCAGAGCAGAGTTTGTTATTTGGCACAAGTGTTGGTGGTATCACATTAACACCGTTATTATGGGTCACGAAAAAAATGTAAAATCAAAGGGTCCGTCACAATGCCCATTTTTTCTCTGAATGCCAGACCCGAAGAAAGTCTAATTGTTGAGATGAAAGCCAAAACTCTGAAATACTCATTCATAATCAATTGTTCTGCAAATTACATTACGGTTCTTTAAACTAAAAGCGCTGCTTTCAAACCCCAGAGAAAACCATGTCCCCCCTCCCCCCATTCCAAACATTTAAGCTGATTATTTTAAGTATATATCTTTATAGGGGTCGGAGTTCGTTTGCCTGATACAGAGCTCCAAATCCCCTGCTTCACCTCACATATTCCTAGTGACATGATAAAGGTTATATCCGCTTGAAGCCATCACTAGGGGGAGCTCCTGAGCCTACCGAAGACATGAGTTCAATGGGAGCTGAATAAATCCATATGCAGTGAGCTCCCTCTAGTGGCAGCCACAGGCAGCAAGAAACTGTATGCAGCGGATTTGGAGCTCTGTATCAGAAAAATTAATCTCAAACCTTTCTAAAAATAGCACAGAATGTTGGACCTACAAAAAAAAAAAAATTTTCACTGGACAGGGGATTCTGACCTTCATCTCTGGGTACAGGTGCTTGTGTACAGAAGACAGCCAGTGTACACTGGGTTGGCAGGACTGGGGGGTCGCGCCGGCAGGTAAGACCCCTTTCTTGTCTTCATAAAAGGCCTCCAGAGGTGTGTAGTGGCCGGGGAGCTCCAGCTGATGCCTGCAACATATGAGACAGAGACTAGTGAGACGTAGACAGGCGACCGCTCCGGAATCTTCCGGAATGTGTAAAAAAATCTCCAACTTTATTCTATGGTGCCCAAGGTATGGCGAAAACTGCAACGAATTGTATAATAAAAAAATTCTGCAACTTTCAAATAGACTGTGTTTAAATGCCTCAACGTTTTCAGTAGCTCAGCTTGCTGTCAGTTAACGGAAACATTAATTGTCTCCATCTACAGGTTGAAAGCCTACACAGACCACAAACTTTTCACAGTTTGCTACAATTGTATCGCGTCTAGGCAATCCTCTGTAAACTAAACACTGCAGCACAAATCTCTCTAGTTTGTTACAATGTATCAGTGCAGGTAAAACGTATCAGTCCAAACTGTTTAGCTCACAGAAGATTGTCTAGACTGGATACAATTGGAGCAGCTTTGAGAAGAATTAGAAGTGTACAGGTAAACAAGAACATTTCCATACACTGTCAGCAAGCAGAGATCTTGACAAGGATGGGGAACTGAAGCATTGATTGCAGACCCTCATTAAAAAACGGTTTGTACAAGATATAAAACCTTTCACCAGAAAAGGAACTTGAATGCTATAATTGGATGCGTCCGGATATTTTTACCGTATGCCGTGATCAATATTTATCACAGGGTACAAACGGAATTTGAAGTTCGATCTTTCCACTAAAGTCCAGGAACAATCTCAGAGAGGAGATATCACATAGCTGTCTGCCGTACAACGAGCAGGAACAAGAAATATATTCCTTTAATCCGGCAACAGGATCGGCCAGGTGCCAGATTATCAAATGTTCTGGATAATTGGACAAAAAGGAAAGAACTCCCCAATTGATCTAGGATTGGTTGCTACGGGCAACAAGGCTAAGGTTTTGCTAAATCAGGTCAATTTTTTTTTTGTTTTTAATCTCATGTCAGTCGTCTGATTCTGGGGCCGGGGGGGGGAGAATTGGGGGAAACATTTAGGATCCCCCCCCCCCCCCCATGAAGTCCATAGGACCAAAGAGGGAATATAGTAAGCATCCAATATTTAAACCAAAACGCGCCTGACATTTCTAAACCCCGCCCAGTTCCAACTAGGAACGCCCAAAAATGTCTCCTTAGGCAGCAAATTTGCATAAATCCCACCCCTTTTTAGGTCTACTTTGCAGCAGTCCTGTGAAAAATCGGGATTGTTGGCAACTATGGGAAAGGGGTCTTCGTGAGATTAACCCTTTAACTTCACCAATGTCATTACAACAGGGGTATAATTAGTAGCAATTACACACAGGCTCCGGGGGGGCCCGACTACAACCCTTAAGGCCCTGTTCACACGTCGTTTTTTGGCACATTTTTTGATGCGGAAACCGTACCAAAAAACGTCCGGAAATACCTCCCATTGATTTCAATGTAAGGCGGAGATTTGTTTTTCCCGTGAGCGGAAAAAGAAGCGTCATGCTCTTTCTTCGGGCGTTTCCGTCCCTGACCTCCCATTGACATCAATGGGGGGCAGAGAATGCGGTTTTCGCTGCGTTTTTTTTTGCCTTCGGCGCTCAATGGCCCTGGGCGAAAAACGCCGCAAACAGAGTACGGGGAGGTCAAAATCTGCCTCAAAATTCCAGGCGGCAAAAACTCTGTGTGAACTGGGCCCTTAAAGTGCACCTGTCTGGTTTATCCCGTATCCTGTGACAACGCTTACCGGACTTGGTTCTCCAGAAAGTGCATATAGCGATACAGTAGAGTGTAAGACGGGGACAGGATACCCACAGACTTCATCCTCGCTCCTCTCTCCAGCTCGCTCTCCACGGGCATGTTGGCAAAACACGCCAGGCCGAAGAAGCAGCCTTTACGAAAGTAACTAGAAGTGAACCGGAGAAGAAAACGTTACTATACCAGTTGTTTGTCGCTACCCAAAAACGCAAATAACTTTCGGTGAAGTCTTCAAGGACCGCCCAGGACCCTAGGAGCGGGCACTACACTGGCATCATAGTGGTATAGTGACCGCTCAATTAAAAGTGATCGCACCGCTACATTATAATGAGCTTGGAAAGATCTGGGCCAATTATAATGTGACTAATAATCGTCTTATACCGGTATCAATAAACCGCAATCTTGACTAAAATGCGAAAAAAAAAAAATTTAGGGGGCGCACATTTTAAAAATATTGTCGCATCTTCAGCCGTCCGTGCGACATAATTGAAATCTATACCAGCCAGGAGATTTACGCTATAATTTACGCCAGTTTCGGTTGCAAATGATAGTAATTGTGTCCGCCCACGGTTGCCACGCCCTTCTCTTAGGCTCCACCTAATTTTTGGGAAAAATCACATTATTAACTTTACCCCAATGTTGTATTATTATTTTTTGGCGCTGTTCACATCTGCGTCATTGCTACCGTATATAACGGGAGTGACGGCATAGCATCTAACATTGGAACCCACAATTGCGGGACATTAAGCCCCACCCACTTTCCACCCAGGAATGTACACAGAACCTCATAGAAACGTACACATTTGGGAACGCCCCTTTAAGGTCGGATTTGCGGGGTAATCTCAACAAAACGGGATGATTGGGAAGTATGGCCATGACGCTGTGCTGGATCCGTCATATAAAGAATGGCGTCCAACAGACCGCACGGACGCCTAATGGGGTCTATTTTGGGGTTTTGCTATGGTTTTTGTAGTTGTTACAGCAGGAATAGCGCTGCATGCTGCGCTACTCATTCCGTAAAATGTGATGAAAGTGCCGAGCAGTGTGAACAGAGCTTTAATAGCAATTCGTAACAGTATAACGTGTGGTATTGGCTCCACTAACAAAATGGCTGCCATCTGATTATAAAGGCAAGAAGCCTGAGAGAAAAAAAAAAAAGAAGAAGAAACCAGTGTAGACCAATGGTGGTAGACGTGGTCCCTGGCAACCAATCAGCCATCATTTCCTAACCTGCTGAAAATGAAAGCTAGACTCTGATTGGTTGCCATAGGCAACTGCTGCTTTGTTGCTCTGCACTGGTTGTCTAACCTGAGGCTCATTGTATTATGGATTCAATATGCAAATAGCACAGATCACATGATATGCAAATTATTGCCTCCCAACAATTGATTTCTATTCGCGGGACACAAATCACATTCCAGAAACACCCACTTGAGGTACATTTGCATAGGCTCCACCCCCTTTTAGCTATGTGCAATGAAAACGCTTTCACAGGAAAAAACGGAGGCAGAAATTTTTAAGAAAAAAATTTTTTACGATTTTTCGACAATTAGAGAAATTTTAATTCAATTTCTACAAATCTGTCTCCTAAATCTCCATACCTTTTTTTTTTTTTTAATTATTATTATCATCTCACAGCCATCGGTATTATAGAGCATTGAAAAAAAAAAAAAATTATTTTTTTTTTAAATCGGAAATTGTGTCCTACAACATAAAACTATGGAAAAAAAAAACCTGAATGCCAGACGAACGGAGCAAATAAATGGAGAACGCATTTAAATAATGTATGGGAACCGATGTCAAGGCTCTAGATGAAAAAACGAGAGCTACAAATATTAACATTTTTGGATATAAATATTTTATGATGTTTCGCCGCCACTAATACATTCGCCGCAAAGAGGTAAAAGACTCACAGACCTTTGATGTCGCTGAACAAAAGGAAGACTGAAATTCAGGGACGGAAGCAAGGAGTTATGGGTAAAAGATGGGGGTACATTACTTATTATTATACACCTCAGCTGCTACAGAACCTCTTTTTGAAGAGTAATGTTGTATTAGTATTCGTCTCAGCGGTTATCACACAGTAACAGAAGCCGGGTGATCATTACATATGGCTGCCATTACAGTCTTTGTGCAAGTGTCAGTCTTCACTGCAAAACTGGCATTCCATTCATGAACCAGGAAGCTCGGGATGAACAGAACTTGATTCTATCTAGAGAGCGGTGAAATGACCGTTCATATATATGACATTCTGTTTCCTTCTCTTCTATTGACCCTTAAATATAGAGATAGTTAGAAATAGTTTTAGTCCCCCATCCGGCTACTTACATGAAATCTGACTGGACCCGGTGTGAGCCGCTGGCCATTGATTTAAACTCCACTCCTTCCAGGTCCATGTCTTGAGGCAGACACCACTCCACGATGTTCCCTGGAGACAAAAGTCATGGTCAGTCACGTATGAGGTCGAGAAGTAACGTCCATTGCGATCATATGAATTTACACCACCCCATACAGAAAGGCACGTGCGACGTCACCTCCGTAACGTTTCTTTATTCCAGACTCAAGGCAAAAGTATAAAAACATGCTTGAGATTTCATTCCCCAAAGAGAATCATAAAAATCGTAAGAAATCTTAATGAGTTATATTCGACTTACAGCGATCACAGAAATACATTTACGTTTTAAAGTCTGCAGAATAGTGAGTGCTGCTCTGGAGTATAATACAGGATATAACTCAGGATCAGTACAGGATAAGTAATGTAATGTATGTACACAGTGACTCCACCAGCAGAATAGTGAGTACAGCTCTGGAGTATAATACAGGATGTAACTCAGGATCAGTACAGGATAAGTAATGTAATGTATGTACACAGTGACTCCACCAGCAGAATAGTGAGTGCAGCTCTGGAGTATAATGCAGGATATAACTCAGGATCAGTACAGGATAAGTAATGTAATGTATGTACACAGTGACTCCACCAGCAGAATAGTGAGTGCAGCTCTGGAGTATAATACAGGATATAACTCAGGATCAGTACAGGATAAGTAATGTAATGTATGTACATAGTGACTCCACCAGCAGAATAGTGAGTGCAGCTCTGGAGTATAATACAGGATGTAACTCAGGATCAGTCCAGGATAAGTAATGTATGTACACAGTGACTCCACCAGCAGAATAGTGAGTGTAGCTCTGAAGTATAATACAGGATATAACTCAGGATCAGTACAGGATAAGTAATGTAATGTATGTACACAGTGACTCCACCAGCAGAATAGTGAGTGCAGCTCTGGAGTATAATACAAGATGTAACTCAGGATCAGTACAGGATAAGTAATATAATGTATGTACACAGTGACTCCACCAGCAGAATAGTGAGTGCAGCTCTGGAGTATAATACAGGATATAACTCAGGATCAATACAGGATAAGTAATGTAATGTATGTACACAGTGACTCCACCAGCAGAATAGTGAGTGCAGCTCTGGAGTATAATACAGGATCAGTACAGGATAAGTAATGTAATGTATGTACACAGTGACTCCACCAGCAGAATAGTGACTGCAGCTCTGGAGTATAATACAGGATGTAACTCAGGATCAGTACAGGATAAGTAATGTAATGTATGTACACAGTGACTCCACCAGCAGAATAGTGAGTGCAGCTCTGGAGTATAATACAGGATCAGTACAGGATAAGTAATGTAATGTATGTACACAGTGACTCCACCAGCAGAATAGTGACTGCAGCTCTGGAGTATAATACAGGATATAACTCAGGATCAGTACAGGATAAGTAATGTAATGTATGTACACAGTGACTCCACCAGCAGAATAGTGAGTGCAGCTCTGGAGTATAATACAGGATCAGTACAGGATAAGTAATGTAATGTATGTACACAGTGACTCCACCAGCAGAATAGTGAGTGCAGCTCTGGAGTATAATACAGGATATAACTCAGGATCAATACAGGATAAGTAATGTAATGTATGTACACAGTGACTCCACCAGCAGAATAGTGAGTGCAGCTCTGGAGTATAATACAGGATCAGTACAGGATAAGTAATGTAATGTATGTACACAGTGACTCCACCAGCAGAATAGTGACTGCAGCTCTGGAGTATAATACAGGATATAACTCAGGATCAGTACAGGATAAGTAATGTAATGTATGTACACAGTGACTCCACCAGCAGAATAGTGAGTGCAGCTCTGGAGTATAATACAGGATGTAACTCAGGATCAGTACAGGATAAGTAATATAATGTATGTACACAGTGACTCCACCAGCAAAATAGTGAGTGCAGCTCTGGAGTATAATACAGGATATAACTCAGGATCAGTACAGGATAAGTAATGTAATGTATGTACACAGTGACTCCACCAGCAGAATAGTGAGTGCAGCTCTGGAGTATAATACAGGATGTAACTCAGGATCAGTACAGGATAAGTAATGTAATGTATGTACACAGTGACTCCACCAGCAGAATAGTGAGTGCAGCTCTGGAGTATAATACAGGATCAGTACAGGATAAGTAATGTAATGTATGTACACAGTGACTCCACCAGCAGAATAGTGACTGCAGCTCTGGAGTATAATACAGGATATAACTCAGGATCAGTACAGGATAAGTAATGTAATGTATGTACACAGTGACTCCACCAGCAGAATAGTGAGTGCAGCTCTGGAGTATAATACAGGATCAGTACAGGATAAGTAATGTAATGTATGTACACAGTGACTCCACCAGCAGAATAGTGAGTGCAGCTCTGGAGTATAATACAGGATATAACTCAGGATCAATACAGGATAAGTAATGTAATGTATGTACACAGTGACTCCACCAGCAGAATAGTGAGTGCAGCTCTGGAGTATAATACAGGATCAGTACAGGATAAGTAATGTAATGTATGTACACAGTGACTCCACCAGCAGAATAGTGACTGCAGCTCTGGAGTATAATACAGGATATAACTCAGGATCAGTACAGGATAAGTAATGTAATGTATGTACACAGTGACTCCACCAGCAGAATAGTGAGTGCAGCTCTGGAGTATAATACAGGATGTAACTCAGGATCAGTACAGGATAAGTAATATAATGTATGTACACAGTGACTCCACCAGCAAAATAGTGAGTGCAGCTCTGGAGTATAATACAGGATATAACTCAGGATCAGTACAGGATAAGTAATGTAATGTATGTACACAGTGACTCCACCAGCAGAATAGTGAGTGCAGCTCTGGAGTATAATACAGGATGTAACTCAGGATCAGTACAGGATAAGTAATGTAATGTATGTACACAGTGACTCCACCAGCAGAATAGTGAGTGCAGCTCTGGAGTATAATACAGGATCAGTACAGGATAAGTAATGTAATGTATGTACACAGTGACTCCACCAGCAGAATAGTGACTGCAGCTCTGGAGTATAATACAGGATATAACTCAGGATCAGTACAGGATAAGTAATGTAATGTATGTACACAGTGACTCCACCAGCAGAATAGTGAGTGCAGCTCTGGAGTATAATACAGGATGTAACTCAGGATCAGTACAAAGTAATATAATGTATCTCCACGTTTTATGTAGAATAATTCTATATATAAACTATTAGCATATTTATTTCTCTGCATGGTTGTAAATGTTGTTCGAGCTATCGACCGATCGGCGTGCGCCAAGCGGTTTAATCTCACATCTTTAACAGAGACATGGGAAGAACGGAAACACGTAATATGAAA